>NC_057408.1:37281851-37307445 GCF_019320065.1 Cervus canadensis
TATTCATTGGTACTCTCTAATAGTTACAGTCGGTTTAGAGCTTATTCCAACACAATTGGACCAAGTGGTACAAAGAAATAAGGAAAACCCGTCGAGCTGTGTGTGTCGGAACAGCACAACATCCCAGACGCAGATGTTTTTAGGGGGAGATGCTCTGGCAATAGACATTCTATGAAGAGGCTCCACCCTTCTTGACAGCTCAGGGTATTCCTTGTTTTGGAAGGTTTGTTCAGATGTGTTAAATATTCCAGGAGAATTGGCTGCAACCTTTTAATTTTCCTTATGGTTTGTTCAGATATATTAAACATCCCAGGAGAATCAGCTACACCATTTTAATTTTTCTTTAGTATAATGAAGAATTATATAAATTTTGGGATACCACTGGCTAAGATACTAGGGGAGAGGTCAATAGACATGAATTGCAGACACAGAGGGGAATAGTTCTGTTTCGGGAGCTCTTCAGTTGTGTTCAATACAAACCAGCCTGGGGATTGTGACTCACCCAGTGCTTTTATATTGCAGGTAATTCCCGTGGAGAAGCTAGTGAAAGGGCGTTTCCAGGACAACCTGGATTTTATCCAGTGGTTTAAGAAGTTCTACGATGCTAACTACGATGGGAAGGAGTATGACCCAGTAGAGGCACGACAAGGGCAAGACGCAATTCCTCCTCCCGACCCCGGCGAACAGATCTTCAACCTGCCCAAGAAGTCCCACCATGCCAACTCCCCCACAGCAGGTACTGGAAGTGTCATTCTGGAGTCACTTTTGTGTTGGAAAATGCCTCAGGCCCTCCTGTGTTTGCCTGGTTCTTCCCAGCAGTCAGTATTTTCACACCTCTGGATGATTTTTATTGTTGTCTGTTTGACCACATTTATCTTCCTAGTAATAAGTCTGACAATCAGGATTTAAACTATTAAAAAGGCAGAGCTATTCACTGATGTCACAGAAGCTATACAACTTCAGGGATAGGCTGCATTTTCCTTCTTTTTTTTTTTTTGAGAAATTTCAAGTAATCTGATTAGATTTTGACATATTTTTATTGTTTAATTGCTGCCAGTAGAGTCTAGAATATAAACTTGCTAACACTTTTAAATGTGGATCATCATCTATAATCCTTCAGAGGAAATTCATGAAAAATCCATCCTGTCTCCTGTGTGGACAGTGCCAGTGTTTATGGGACCATGTTCAGCAAGACCTCACTTGGCCAACTTTGTCCAAAAGTGAAGTCACTAATACCTGGAACTTTAAAAAATGTTTTAACTCTTCTAGAGAAAAATCTTTCTAAAATATGTTACAAACATGCCTGCCTTAAAAAAACAAACTTTACCAAGCAGAATGTGTTCCTGTTAAATGAGGGTCATTATTATAAACACCAACTGTGGTACTGGACAGTTATACAATGAAATCCTCAGAAACCATGTGCTTCCATTTGAAAACCAGCATTTACACTTGTTAATTCAGTAACCTTCATTTTGTCAGAACACAAATTCCTTATTTATGCCCAATCTCTAATCAGAATGATTCAAAACGGTTATAATAAGACTTCCCAGATGGCTCAGTGGTAAAGAATCTGCATGCCAATTCAAGAGATGGAGGAGACACAGGTTCAATCCCTGGGTCGGGAAGATCTCCTAGAGAAGAAAATGGCAACCCACTCCAATATTCTTGCCTGGAAAATCCCACGGACAGAGGAACCTGGTGGGCTACAGTCCATGGAGTCACAAAGAGGTGGATACAACTTAGCAACTGAGCATGCACGCATGCAGTAGTAAACAATGCATACAAGTATCTGAAACTCAAGGAAGTGTCAGCTAGAGATAAACATTGGTGAGTCTCCCACATCCAGGTAATTGAGGCTGGGAGTTATTCCCGAGTGAGAAAGGGGGAGTCCCCGAGGAACTTGAACATCTAATGTTTGGGTAGAAAAAGAGGGACTCACCCGGGAGCAGGGAAGATGCCAGAAAGATGCAAAGAAATGAGGGAATAATGTGTCGGGGGAGCAGAACAGTTATTAGTGTCTAAACCTGTTGAGTCAAGTACACTGAGGACTGGGAGAGTCCGTTGGAGGTTTCAACTTGGGGGTCTCTTAGTGGAGTGATGGGTCCAGGAATGGGTTAAAGGAATTGGAGGAAGGAAATTGAGACAGCATAAAAATCCCAACTTTGAAGCCATAGAATTAAATAAGCTTAAAAAAAAAAAAAAAAAGACAAGAGACTTCCCTGGTGGGTTAAGAATCCACCTGCCAGGGCAGGAGACATGGATTCGATCCCTAGTCCAGGAAGATCCCACATGCCTCCAAGCACCTAAGCCTGTGCACCACAGCTACAGAACCCGTGGGCCCAGGCCTGTGCTCTGCAACAAGAGAAACATGGAAGTGAAGTCACTCAGTCGTGTCCGACTCTTTCCAACCCCGTGGACTGTAGCCTACCACCCTCCTCCATCCATGGGATTTTCCAGGCAAAAATACTGAGTGGGCAGTGGCAATGGGTGGGTTGCCATTGCCTTCTCCAGAGGATCTTCCTGACCCAGAGATCAAACCCGGGTCTCCCTCATTGTAGGCAATCGCTTTACCGTCTGAGCCCGCAATGGGAAACCTGAGCACCACAGCGAAGCCCTTGCTCACCGCACCAATGAAGACCCAATACAGCCGTAAATAAATAAACGAAGCGCAGATCTTTGAGAATACATACACTTACGGGCAAGAAGAAAACCAGAGGAAACTGAGAAAAGGGGAATCTCAGGGGAAAAAACAGCTCAATATCAGAGTAGGACATTTCTAGCAAGAGGGACCACCAACAGCGCTGAGTGTTAATTGCAGAGAGCTCAGATGGGATGAAGCCTGAAAATAGGCTGAGGAAATCTGGCTCCTGGCAGGTGATTAATTGTCCTTGAGCAAAATTGGTCTGTTGAAATGCTGAGTCCATCCACCTCGATGGCAGCTGCTTACCAAGGGTGTTATACACAGCTGTCAAAGTGATGGGGGGGAGAGGAGATTCTACCTTCACCAAAAGGTCAGGAAAAAGGTGGAGGAAAATAAAAACATTGTGATGGTATGTTCCCCCATTTTGATGGGGAAGAGCTGACAGATGCTTTAGAAAGTTAGACTGTGGGGGAGAATGATACTGTCCTGGATTTGATTTTGCTTGCTTTTCGGGCAAGGCACAAGGAGCTGGTTTATAAGACGGAAGAAAGATTCTGTGAGAAGGAATAGTAGGACACAAGAGGGGAAACTGGTGGAGTGTGGCTCTGAGGCTGGAGGGAAAAAAATGGGGTCAGGGCCATCGAAAGAGGTTTGGAGAGGAAAGGGAATGTGTTTACCTTTTGCGGGGACAGAAGTGCTGGAAGAGGTTGGGTAAAAATGGAGCCACAGGGAAACTGGGGAACCAAAATGTACGGTGGTTTAAATTGGCCTTCAGCTTTGATCAGAGGCTGTCATTCTTCTCGGACCAGAATTGAGAAGGGGAGTGCTATGTCTCCCGCGGAGCCGGGGAGACACAGGCAGATGGAGTTGGGGGGACAAGGACGTGTGAAAACCAAGAGCTGCTCTGACCTCCGGCCCTTTTTCTGCAACTGCTAATGACGTACCAATTCATCTTGAAACACAGCTGCTACTTTTTCAAGTTTTCAGCAGTAGACCTGGACAGGCCTCAAAACATTTTTCTTCTGCAATCATAACGTGTCCTTAAACTGGCACCAACCCCCTACCCGCCCGCCTCCCCCCCAAAAGAACTGTCCTTGTTCTGCCTTGGCCTTGCTTTCCAGGAACTCCCTCATCTGTCTTTCACAAAAGCCACAGAGAACCTTGTGCCATTTCGATAGAAAGAATGTCCATGAACCTGGAAGAGAAATAATATTGTTTCCAGAGCTTAACTTCTTGGGTGACAAAGCTCAGGAAACAGATGATAAACTTGGTTTCTCATATTTGGGAAGGCAGTATTCCTCAGGCTTATGTTCCTGATGCCTTGACTGCATTCATCTCTCTGGTCCTAATCAAGGAGAAAGGATGTTTCCAGGAGTCAGACCAGCCGTCCCCATTTTTATGAACCGTGTCCTGACTCTTGGACACGGTGGGGTAGTAAAACTACACTGAAAAAATGATAGCCTGGGTATACGTCACATGTATACATCACCATCACAGGTAGAACATTGTTTTAAAAGCTATCATAGGAGAAAGATGCCTATAAATACAGTGAGAGTGCGTTTCCCCCCCAGGGGTCATGTATCCAACTCTTGGGAAAGCAGCCAAGAAACTGTAAGCCAGAATATTCTAAAAGTCAGAATAGGTATAGAATCTGTGCTATCAAATTCATATACTTTAGAAAGGGAGAGTTCCTAGAATACTTACCCAGAGCCTATTTGCTCTTTCTTTTACATTTATTTATTTGATTTTTGTTTTTTTTTCAAACTGACATACAACACTGTATTAGTTTCAGGTGTGTAATATAGAGACTTGTCATTTGTATACACTGCAAAGTGATGACCACAGGGATTCTACTTACCATCTGAACCATACAAAGTTAATACAATATTCATGACTATATTCCTTGTGCTGTGTTTTATAACCTCATGCCTTATTTACTTTATAACTGGAAATTTGTATTTCTTGATCCACACTATTTGCTCTTTCTTAAGAGCAAATTTGGATAGAATTATAACAAACATGGGGGTATGGTTTCTCAGAACCTCATTCAGTTCAGTTCAGTTCAGTCGCTCAGTCGTGTCCGACTCTTTGTGACCCCATGAACTGCGGCACGCCAGGCCTCCCTGTCCATCACCAACTCCTGGAGTTTACACAAACTCATGTCCATCAAGTCGGTGATGCCATCCAGCCATCTCATCCTCTGTCGTCCCCTTCTCCTCCTGCCCCCAATCCCTCCCAGCATCAGGGTCTTTTCCAATGAGTCAACTCCTCACATGAGGTAGCCAAAGTATTGGAGTTTCAGCTTCAGCATCAGTCCTTCCAATGAACACCCAGGACTGATCTCCTTTAGGATGGACTAGTTGGATCTCCTTGCAGTCCAAGGGACTCTCAAGAGTCTTCCCCAACACCATAGTTCAAAAGCATCAATTTTTTGGCGCTCAGCTTTCCTCGCTGTACCTTATTAGGGCAAGGGGTACAGTGATAGCAATAGAAAGTATGAATATCAGTAAAAGAAGAGACAAAAAAAAAAAACTTAACAAAATGTTATCAGTGGTCCAGCAGCCTGAGATATTTATTGCTGAATCACAGAGTGCCATGTGTCTTAGTCGTCCTCAGGATCCACACGATACCAGCATATACTGGTTGATAACACTCAGAGTTCCATTCTAATTCTTAAGATTTTAATTTTCTCTTAATAATCATCTCTCCCATAAACTGTTTATAGTCTCTAAACTGGCCTCTCTGCCTCCTGTCTAAAGCCATTCAAAGCCATTCTCGTACATAAGTCTGATTTTGTCCATCCAAAATGTAAGACAAGGAGTTCCCTGCTGGCCTAATGGTTGGGATTCTGGGCTTTCACTACCATGGCCCATGTTCAGTCCCTGATGAGGGAGCTGAGATCCCACACGCTGTGCTGCGTGACCAAAAAGAAAAAAAAAATTAAGACAAATTAAACTGCTTGATGAGGTGAGGGCCCCCAGCTGTCTGGGAAGTTCACCTACCTACATGAGTTATTTCACAGTGATGCCAGGTTAGTAACACTGGGAAGTAATTTGTTTCCACCTCTAAGCCTCAGTCATTTCTTAATTATCTGCATTAGTGAAAACAAACAATGTCTGGTATAATTGAAAATAGGAAATGGTCTTTAATTATTTTTTTTCACTTTGGCTTTGAAATATTTGGTCCATTTTGCAATGGCTTTATCTCTCTCTAAACACTTCCATCCTAAAGGAGATCAGTCCTGGGTGTTCATTGGAAGGACTGATGGTGAAGCTGAAACTCCAGTACTTTGGCCACCTCATATGAAGAGTTGACTCATTGGAAAAGACCCTGATGCTGGGAGGGATTGGGGGCAGGAGGAGAAGGGACGACAGAGGATGAGATGGTTGGATGGCATCACCGACTCGATGGACATGAATTTGAGTAAACTCCAGGAGTTGGTGATGAACAGGGAGGCCTGGTGTGCTGCAATTCATGGGGTCGCAAAGAGTCGGACACGACTGAGCAACTGAACTGAACTGAACTGACGCTAATATTAAAGCTAACGTGCCGATCCTGACTATCATACATGAAGAGCAGTATGTGGGGACCACATTGTGGCTCGTGGCAAAGAGGTCATGTTAGAATTGGAAAAGTGATCATGGGGTGGATTATCCACATTGATATTTAAGAAAGGACTGTCTACATGGGAAGAAAGAAATGGTGTTTTTGCATCATACAGAGTACTTATACACCCATGCACCATAGGTTATTTGCTTGTGTACAAAATAGATGCACTACAGATGCTCCATACGTTCTGTCTCTGTGAGAATGTGCCAGATTTTTTTTTGCCATTTCAGTACAGACAACAGGATAGTCTGGATTCAGAGAAGCTGTAGAGCCTGTTGGTGCCTGTGTGTGTTTGGGTGACTTAGCTAGGCTATAGAAAGCTTCAGCATGGCACAGCCTTTTGCTAAGGATGAATGGCTGCCTGGCAAAGTCTTATTCTATCTCCATCCTGAGAAATTGCATCTTGAATTGCTTTTGATCTACCAACTAGGAGCATGTATTAAAATGCACATTTTCTTAATGACAGATCTCTATTAAGTACATATATCATCGTGAGTCATGTTTATAAATTTATTGCTGTGAGCCATATCTGCAACTTGAGATATCTGTCAGGGGGATCAGTTTTTATGTGTGAGCACTTACTAAACTTAAAAGGAAATTTGAAGTTGCGGTTCCTATAGCAACCACAGCTTAGACATGTTGCAAATCCACATATATTAATGTACTTAAATCAAACTCCCATATACAAATATAGTGTGATGGATTTAGAGTTGCTGTGGAAATTGATTCTGAGCCTTCTCTTTTCCTTAGGGACTTTAGCATTCCAGCCTCAAAATAAGATTAAACGGAAATACTAGAAAAGTGATTTCAAAAAGGAAGCAACGTAAGACATAGAATAAAGCATTTGAATGATCATAATTAAATTCCTAAATGGAGATGTAAATAAATCCAAACAGCATTTTTCAGAAACTGTATTGAGTATTTGAATATTCTCACTCTCAGTTATCTTTAATTTGGGGTTCTTGAAGGCTGTTGATACAACCTTAACAAGTGATTGTGTTTATTTACATAACTATGTTTGCATATTTTTTGAGTACCTGTAATCTAAGTAAGCATCACCGATCACCATTGGGTAAAGAAGAGTTGCTTTTACTTTCCCACAGTTTGTTTTATGTGTTTTAAGAGGAGCAGTGAAATGTAGCAGTTTACAGAGGTTTTTTAAAATCCTTGTTCTGATCTTGATTTTCTGGCCCAGAAGGTGGTCTGTCTTGGTCATTGTCACTTGAAAAGAATATGCATTCTGCAGTTGTTGGTTGTATGGTGTTTTAGAAATAAGAATATCAAGATAGTAGATGGTGTTATTCAGATCATCTATGTTTTTACTGCTTTTTCTTTTTAGTAGTTATCAAGTTCTCACAATTGCTACAGAGAGCATTAACATTAATTATGGAGTCATCCATGTGTCCTTTTAATTCTGGGCTTGCCAGGTGGCTCAGTGGTAAAGAATTCAGCTACCAATGCAAGAGATGTGGGCTCAATCCCTGAGTTGGGAAGATCCCCTGAAAGAGGAAACGGCAAGCCACTCCAGTGTTCTTGCCTGGGAAATCCCGTGGACAGAGGAGCCTGGAGGGCCACAGTCCATGGGTTTACAGTCAGACACAACTTAGCTACTAAACAGCAGCAGCTCTTTAATTCTAGCAATTTTTGTTTCCTGTGTTTAGGGCTCTGTGGTTAGGTTCATAGAAATTTCTGATTGTTGAGTCATCCTGATGAATTGAGCTTTGTATTTTATGAGGTGCCCCTCTTTATCTTTGGTAAAAGATACCTCTGTTTTAAAGTCTATTTTATCTGATATAATATAGCCACTCCGACTTTCTATGCTTACTGTTTGCTGGTGTATCTTTCTCCATACAGTAAATTTCCACCTATCTTTGTCTTGATATTTAAAGTATGTTTCTTAAAAACAGCATGTAATTGGGTCTTGCATTTTCTGTTCGTTCTGGTAGTCTGTGGACATTGGAGTGTCCAGTCCATTGTTAATGTCCTTATTGATTTGGCTGGAGTTAGAGCTACCGTATTATCATTTGTTTTCTACTTGTCCCCTCTGTTTTGTTTATGTTTCTCTTTCCCTGTTGTCTTCTGAATTAAAAAAAATTTTTTTAGTATTTCATCTTATTTTATCTATTGCCTTTTTAACAGTATCTCTTTGCATTAATTTTTTTCAGTAGTTGCTTTAAGGATTACCATATATATTCTTGCCTTTTCAGTGTACTTTATACCATTTCCTGTAAAATGTGGAAGCCTGACAACCCTTCCCTCCAGTCTTCTTTGTTTTGCTTATCATACATATTATACTATAAACATACGTACATTATAAACACCACAAGACAATGTTATAACCTTTGTTTTAAATCAGTGCTGTATTATACAGTGGCTTTTGAGCACTTGCAGTGTGCTTATTCCGCATTGAAATGTGCTGTATGTATAAAATGCATACTGAATTTAGAAGACTTGGTATGGGAAAAATATAAAACTAGCTTAATAATTTTTATATTGATTACAGGTAGAAGTGATAACTTGCATATATTGTGTATCTTCGACATGTATTAGAAGTTAATTTCAAGATTTTTTTAATGTGGCTACTAGAAGCAGTTTACTTCCATGGCTCCTATTAGGCAGGGCTGCTTTAAGTAGTCATATGAATTTTAAAGACATTAAGAGAAAAAATTTATTTTTCATATTTTTACTATTTCCAGTGTTCTTCATTCATTCCTGAACATCTGAGTTCCCTACTAATTTCATTTCTCTTCAGACCCAATAACTTTAAAAGAGAAAAAGAAGTTATATCTTGTAAAGCAGGTGCAATGACATCAGATTCTTTTAGTTTTCCTTTTTCTGTGAATGGCTTTATTTCACCCTCATTCTTGAAGGATATTTCCCAGATAAAGAATTCAAACTGATCTTTTATTCCTCCCTCTCTCCCATTAGGGCTTCCCCAGTGGCTCAGCAGTAAAGAATCTGCCTGCAATGTAGCAGACATGGGTTCAGTTCCTGGGTGGGGAAGATCCCCTGGAGGGAGGGCATGACAACCCACTCCAGTATTCTTGCTTGGAGAATCCCATGGACAGAGGAGCCTGGAGGGCTCTGGTTCATTGGGTCACAAACAGTCGGACGCGGCTGTAGTGACTGCGCACGCTCTCCCATTAAAAACGTCTTTCCACTTTCTGTGGCCAGAAATGTGTGCTCACTCTGATCACCTTCCCCTCTAGCGATAGGCTGTTTTCTCTGGATGCAGTTAAGATTTCTTTGTCTGTGGGTTTCAGTAGCGTGGCTGTGATGTGCCTAATCAAAGTTCTCTTTGAATTTATCTTATTTTGGAGTTCATTAAACTTCTTAAGTCTCTAAGCGAATGTCTTTTACCATGTTGGGGAGATTTTCAGCATTTTTGTTTTTTTAGTATTTTTTCAGCTTCATTCTCTGTATCCTATATTTCTGGAACTTCATTCTTCCATGTACTAGAGCTTTAGCTATTATCCCTCAGGTCCCTGAGGCTCTGTTCATTTTTTTCCAGTATTATCTCTATTCTTTAGATGGTTTCTATTAATATATCTTCAGGTTGACCTTCTTCTTTCTCTGTCATCTCCATCTACTGCTGAGCATTTTTTATATATCAACTGTTTCTTTCAGTTTTAATTTTTTTTTAAATTTTCCTGTTGAGAGTGCCTGTCTTTCATTTATTATAAGCATACTTTACTTGATGGGCATGGTCATGATAGCTGCTTTAAAGTTTTTGTCTGATATATCCACCATTTCTTGACTCTTCATATGTTGAGTAATTTTGGACTGTACCCTAGACATTGTGATGTTATGTCCTAGAGACTCTGGATTTTGTTTTATTGCTCTATTGAGTGTTGATGTTTCTTATTTAACAGACTTTAATTCAAGAGTCCAAGTAAAAAGTACTCAAGAAGCTAAATTCCACTCAGGAGTCCTAACCTTGACTCAGGACTGTACCTTTATACAAGACCTTTTTCCTTATTATTGCCACGATGTAAGGCTTCATTTACCTTTTGAGAAACACCACTCTTTAAATACAAATGTTGGTCTCAATCCCAGAGTCATCATTTACTCCAAGAAATGCATATTTTTCATATCTTCTCTTTAGACTAAAACAGCCCATAATGGCATTTACTCCCTAGAACCCCATTAGCATAAAAACAGGCAGCATCACCTTTCTTGTCCCTTCATAGTCTCTCCATCAAAAGGAGTCATGCCTGTTTATTCTTCCAACTTCCCAGTGTGTATCTGCCTGACACTGCTGTCCCACATACCCCAGTCACTAACCACGTACTCTTTTATCCACATACCTACTTCAAGGATCAAATGTTAATTTTAAAAAATCATGCAATATCAACTCATAACAAGGAAGAATTGCATTTTTCTTACCAGTCCCGTAATTAGCAAGACTTCTTTTAAAATGGGTGTTAGCACTTCTCCCTATTATGTGAACAATGTATCTTTCTCTCAGTCCCTGCCCTCCATCAGCATGGCACGCCCTTGGCCGGTTTGCATTGGGAAATCATCCCCTAAGATTCACACCAATTAATGGCTGCTCCTTTAGCCACATTCAGGCCTGGAGAAAGTGTGGGGGGAAATTACAGTGGTCCAATTAATTCCATTCTTAAAGGACATTCCCTCCTCCTTGGAAGGAGAGTGGGGGAAATGGTGGCTTTGCTCCTCCAGTTACACATCTATCATATGTGAAATATATAAGATAGATGTCAGGATACTTTTCTCCTCAAAGTGTAGTTAAAACTGTGTTTCTCTATCTGTAATAGTGATAAAACCACAGCATAAAATACAAGCAGCACTCTGCCTTGCGGGATACTGAATATCTGCGAGTTTGGAATATTGGGCACAGAGGGGAACAGAGTCGTGAAGAATTCAGGAGCCTCAGAGAGGACTCTTCTGGCAGTGTCTGTGGGAGAGGCTGGGGCTTCTTCCTTGGAAGAGATGTACGTCTTCCTTGTCTATCCTAATGTGTTTGTTTCAGGAGATTGCATATTTGACAGATGACTTACTAGTTCAGTTTATAAGTTTTAATTATTTTGGCTTCTTAGAATCAAAGTATATCATAGGTTGGGTTTTTTTTTAAATCTACTGTGAATTTTTAATGGAAGTTAGGGAAAGGAAAAATGTGTAAAATATTGTTGTTGTTCGGTCACTAAGTCTGACTCTTTGTGACCCCATGGACTGCAGTTCACCAGGCTTCTCTGTCCTTCTCTCTCTCTCAGAGTTTGCGCAGATTGAGGTCCATTGAGTCAGTCACGATATCTAACCATCTCATCCTCTGCCTCCCCCTCTTCCTCTTGCCTTCAGTCTTTCGCAGCATCAGTGTGTTCCAATGAATCAGCTCTTTACATCAGATATAGAGGGAGTAAGTATTGAATACATGCTAGTGGGCATTTGGCCACTAGTGTTCTAAACACTTAACCTGTATGAGCTCAGTGGAGGTTCACAGCAATCCTAAATGGTAGACAGTCCCCATCCCACCCCTGTTTTAGAGTTGAGAAAACTGAGGCACAGAGATGTTCAATAACTTGTCAGCGTCACGCACTGGAAACTGCAAGCTCTGTGGTTCCAGAGTCTAGTGCTCTTTAACCACTGTGTTGTTATATTGCCTCTCAAATATCTTTCTCTGGTGGCTCAGACGGTACAGAATCTGCCTGCCTTCAGTCCCTGGGTTAGGAATATCCCCTGGAGAAGGGAATGGCTACCCACTCCAATATTCTTGGTGGCTTCCCAGGTGGCGCTAGTGGTAAAGAACCCACCCGACAATGTAGGAGACTTAAGAGATGCGAGTTCAATCCCTGGGTCAGGAAGATCCCCTGGAGAAGGGCATGGCAACCCAATCCAGTGTTCTTGCCTGGAGAATCCCATGGACAGAGGAGCTTGGCGGGCTACGGTCCGTGGGGTCACAAAGAGTTGGACATGACTGAAGTGACTTAGCACGTGCACACGCAAATATCACGGGTACGGTCTTGTCTTACGTTCTTCTCTTCTTCCCACACGAACTGAACTGCAGTAAAATTTCACAAACCAAACGGAAATTGCATCGTTAGTGGAGGAAATAAAAGGCCCTCCTGTGTTGTAAAGGCTTGAAACAGAGCACATGCTGTTCTATTTGAATGGCGTTTATGTTTTTAAACAGCTATCATTTTTAAAAGTTCAAAAGCATTCCCGTGTATCCTTGGAATAGGCTCTGGGGTGAGAGTCGCTATATTTTATATATGCTTGTAAATGCACGAAACATTCGGCTGCTTGTTCCAGACCTCCTGTCAACTCCAAAGCAGAAATGTATATAAAGTCCAGAAAACCGAGCCCTAGGTTCATGGGATTACTGATCTCTGATTTCTTAATCCTTCAATTCAGAGCATTCTCTGAGTAGATGATCTGGGTGATTTCAAAGTGAAGAGTAAGCCCCTTGGACAAAACCGGCACGAATTTCAGCACGAATTTCAGTCCCTTACATGGGACTTGGCAGGAGGAGGTGAGGGCATCCATTGTCCCCCCATCTTCACCTGGGAAACAGATCATCCTGGCCCTTTTCTGTTTTCGGCTGTGTAACACGGCATGTGGGATCTTAGTTCCCTGACCAGGAATCAAACCCATACCCCCCTGCAGTGGGGGCACAGAGTCTTAACCACTGGACCACCGGGGAGGTCTGTCCTGGCCCCATCTTCAACAGTACTGGGTCCTTTCATCACCAGCATTGGGCCATTCTTACACAGCTGCCCCCTGTACGTGCTGAAATATTCATCAGTTCTGGAACTCAGACCCATGCGTTTCTGTGATGGATCATCCCTTTTCTCTCCTTGGGTATAACAACTTGGCGCTTGGCTTCTCAGCCTCACAGGAAAGTTTGTCAAACCTCAAAAGGCAGTGACTTAGCATTTGTTTGTTTCCATGAGCAGAATATCACGAGTTACCAGTGAGCCTATTTTTCTTCATCACTGGTGCCTTTCTTTGACCCTTGGTACGTTGGGCGGGAACTGAAGACAGTTTTGACCTGAAGAATTCTCTCGATCCCCCTGGAATTGGGTGAACCAAACTATCAACCCGTTCTGTCTTGTTCAATCGTTGTTTCCACATTGCTTGACACATAGAAGGTTCTCACGTAGTATTTGTTGAATTGATTTAAACTGAATCACTGCGGTGTCCCTGTGGATCAAGGAGAATGCAGCATTTACGCCAGCACGTGGCTGTTTGGACGTTTTCACCAATCATCTCCATCACTTGAGCAGCCCCTGACGCCGTAGCTCAGAAAATAGCGCACTGCACAGGAGCTCAGAAAATAGTTCTTAAACAACAGTTTCTTTTTGTTGGCTTCCTTGCCCTTTTGTGAAAACTTTACTTGAATTCTCGTTCGGTCTTGCAACAGCTATTTAAGGCACTGTGAGAGGTTCTGGAAATAGACAGGGAATCAGGAAGTTACAGCCTATGAGGAAGTCTGGCACTAAATAGACAACAGCATTAAAGTGAGGTAAGTGCAGTGAGGGTGTGTAGGAAGACGACCACGTGAGCTGACCTAGCGTACTCTAGGAAAGCTTCTTGGAAGACGTGAGGTTTGACTAAGACTTAGCAAATGAGTAGGAGTTAGCCAGGTGAAGGGTATGGAAGAGAGCCTTGCAAACAGAATAGAATGTTGCAATCAAAAGTGAGCATGCTCAGACTTCCCTGTCGGCCCAGTGCTTAAGAATCCGCCTGCCAGTGTAGGGGACGTGGGTTCGATCACTGATCCAGGAAGATCCCACAAGCTGCAGGGCAGCTAAAGCCTCTGCGCCACAACTAATGAGCCAGCACTCTAGAGCCCAGGAGCCACAGCTTCCAAGCCTGCGCACCCGAGAGCCTCCCAACAAGAGAAGCTACTGCAGTGAGAAGCTGGAGCCCATGCTCACTGCAACTAGAGAAAGCCCACAGGCAGCCAGTACCAAAGACACAGCACAGCCAACAATAAATAATAAATAATTTCTTTTTAAAGAAAGAACATGCGGTATTCAGTGACGTGCATGTCGTTCCATATGGACTTTGAGGTGTGAGGCTGGCTGCAGAGGTGAGCCAGGGCCCTTGTATCATGCGTGAAGAGGCAGCATTCATGTCCTGTTGCTGCAGAACTGCTACCAACTTAGCAGCCTAAAACAGCACTCATGTATTGTGTCACAGCTTCTAAAGTCCAGGCACAGCTTCGCTTTGTTCTCTGCCTTTGGTTCTCACCAGGCTGCAATCCAGGCATCTGCTGGGGCTGTGGTCTAATCATAGGCTCGAGTGGGGAAAACTCCCTTGTGTTGTTGGCAGCTTCCTTGAGGCTGCAGGACTGAGGCTTCACTTCCTTGCTGGCAGCTACTCCTAGTTCCCATAGGCCACCTGCAGTTCCTTACCCTGGGGGCTTCTCGAACATGGGTTCTTGCAGTGGAGGTTGACTTCTTCAAGGCCAGGAGGGTGAGTCTCTAGTGTGCCTGCCAGCAAATAGAGTCAGAGAGAGAATCCTATGGGATTCCATGTGATGGGAGTGGCATTCTATCACCTTTCCCATATTGTGTTGGTTGGAAGCAAGCCACAGGTCCCACCCATGCTCTCGGGGAGAGTGGGTATGCCAGGAGATAAAGAGCACAGTGGTGCGGTCGCCTGAAGTTCTGTAGTCACAGATGTTTACAGTTTGTTATGAGGATTCTGGGGAGTCATTGAAAGGTTTTAAGTACAACAGCCAAGAAGCTCGTGCAGCCAGCCATGTAGGAGAGGAGGGTGGCCTGAACAGAAGTCATAGCCATGTGGGTTATAGAGACCTTAAGGAGGTTTAATCAACAGAACTTGATGGTAATGTGATATGAGACGTAAAGGACAGGGGAAGCCAAGGATGAATGATGCACAGGTTTCTGGCTTGGTCATTGGGTGGTAGAAGCAGAAACCTGGTTGCTGTTGTTAATTCATGTCCAACTCTTTGTGACCCCATGGACTGCAACCCGCCAGGCTTCCTTGTCTTTCACTGTCTCTTGGAGTTTGCTCAGACTCATGTCCATGTAGTCGGTGATGTCATCCAACAATCTCATCCTCTTGCCCTCAGTCTTTCCCAACATCAGGGTCTTTTCCAGTGAGTTGGCTCTTCACTTCAGGTGGCCAAAGCGTTGAAGCTTCAGCTTCAGTATCAGCCCTTCCGATGAAAATTCAGGCATGATTTCCTTTAGGATTGACCTGGAGCGGGAGTCAACTGGAGTGGAAGAGAGTAGGTGATGAGAGTGGGGCTCAGCTCTGGTTCTCACCTCCCTGGGTTCTTGCAGCTGTGTGGCTTCAGTCTGTTTCTGTCTCTGCAAGAGAGTCCCAGTAAGACAGTGTTAATGGAGCACAGTGAACTTACCCCCATCATCAAGACAACCTGAAACATTTGGTCTTGTCAGTGGAGCCAGTAGGTCTCTGACGGAACATCATAAAGGATGAACGTAAGTAGTTGTGTTCCCCAGAATGGCCATCTTCGTCTGTAAGCTTCTGGCTTGAATGATTGCTGTGTGCCAGGAGTGCATGTGACACTGATGTTGTCATGGTGATGCCCGTGTGTCTTTACTCTCAGTGGGCTGATTCGGGTTGCTGGGCTCATTCAGCCATCAGCGTTCCTTCTTGCTGCAGTAAACAAGCAAGGGAGTGTTCCCCTCAATTATTATCGGAATGCTGGTGCATGTTGTTTTCACAGGGGTAAGGGAGCTTCTCTACTTCTAGGGGAGAAATTGCTCTGAGAACAATTTCAAAACAAGAATTTGAACTTGTTAGAATAAGACAGTAATTGGTTGGCACCTTATGCATTTCAAAGCACACTTAATTCTCTACAGGATGTGAGGAATGTGAAAAGTCAGCTCATCAAAAGAAATATATACCATGCTCAAATAACTACGTAAAGTCAGAATCTACTATTGAAGCCATTTCAAGAAGAGGCGTTCCTGCATATTTCCCCCCCCCACCGCCCCGCTCTGAAAATTTCTCTGAAACCGGAGTGACTCAAGCCGAGCCTGGAAAATACTGGAGAATCACATGATGGCTAAAAATAAGCACATCCTCTCCAGCAGGGACAGTAACCAGGGCAGAAGTAACTCAGTTTGTGAATGCTCACGCTGGCTGAACGTGCCCAGCGGAGTCAGGCCCGCTCTCCCCTCTCGGTGACCACCGGTTGGGGAGGCCTCGGGCACTGGGGCTCGGGCCCAGGCTGTTGGCATTGTCCCCCGGCAAGTTCTCCCAGGGCAGAGCCGGTTGGCACATGTGGGGTGGCTCCAAGCAGTGGGCCGGGAGGGACCCCAGTTGACTCATGGCTTTTGTCACCACCGCCTCGTCCTTCTGCCTCCCTGTGGAGCCAAAAGCAGATGCTGTTGATCCCAGAAGACCTTTTAGCTGTTGTTAACGATGAAGACGGGAGAAGGGGACGACAGAGGATGAGATGGTTGGACGGCATCCCCGACTCGATGGACATGAGTTTGGGTAGACTCCGGGAGTTGGTGATGGACAGGGAGGCCTGGCATGCTGCGGTCTATGGGGTCGCAGAGAGTCGGACACGACTGAGTGACTGAACTGAATGATGGAAAACCTAAGTTGTGATCAATGGCCAGATGTTTGGTGCTTTAGGATGTATCATAGGGTTTTCTAAACTGTCGCATTGTGAACGCTTTCCCAAACCCACACTCATCTTGGGCACTCGCCGCTTACACCAGGGGCGGCCGCAGTAGCCGCCCAGCTGGGCCTTTGCACCCTCAGCCCAGCTAGTCTGTGGTCCACACAGCAGGCGGAGAGAGCCGCCTGCAACCCACGTCACGCCCAGGACCCTGCCATGGCTGCCCTTCTCCGTCAGAACAAAAGCCGGCCTCCTGGCGGTAACCTCTGAGGTCCGTGGCGGCCGCCCTCCAGTCCATCTCGAGCGCCCTCCAGTCCATCTCGAGCGCCCTCCTCCCACAGCACCCCCAACTCCCTCCATTCCAGGTGAGGCCGGGTCTTTACTCCGCCTGGAATGTTCTGTTCCTGGCTGTCCAGAAGGCCACCTTTGCCTGTCTCGGGTCTTTGCTCAGCTTGCACTTTCCCCTGGGGCTTTGAAGAAGTGAGGGTGACTCCTGCAAGTGGCATGGCCCTTTCAGGGATCCTGGAAGCTGGAACCAAGGGGCTGTTCCAAACACACATCGGCTTAGGTGAGGAGGGAGGTTTTGAGCCCGGGTCAGCCCCACACATACCCAGTGTGGATCCCACCTCCTGGCATCCCTACTGGGCTGCCAGGCAGGGGAGCAGGGTTGTGACCCCTGTCCTTCTGGAGGGACTCCGGGAGGTCCTCTGGGTCTGAGCAAGGGCTTGAGACTGGAGGGGACTACACGATGGATAATCCTGAACTTCAGACTTCTAAAGTTTCTGTTCAGAACTGCCACACTCCCAGCCCCACCCGGCACTCCCTACTCTCGCCTGGCCCTGCCTCTCCCATGGCATTTACTTTCTGGTTTATCATGTCACCCACTAATTTATTAACATTATCGTTTGTTATCGAATTCCCCCTGTTAGAACGTGAATTCCACACGGACCAGCATCTTTATGTTACATTCCCTGTTTTATCCCGAGTGCCTGTAGCTTGCCAGAAATGCAGTCAGGCTTCAGTAAATATTTGTGATAGGAACGCATGAATCGGGGTAGTTTCAGAAGGAGCACAGAGACTTGGGCTCTGGTCTACTGATTCCCAAGACAGGAACCTAGGCCTGGGAGCCCACCAGTGGGTTATGCGTTAAACCCGTTTTCATAAAGATTTCCTTTAGATAAAAATGAGTCTCATTTCCTTATCATTTCAGCAGTTTAGTTTTTATCTTGCTGGCGTCTAGAAGTGAGAAGCCTGTGTGGTTTCTCGTCATTAGTTGAATCAGGCCTCATTTGCTGAGTAATAATAATAACAACAGGGTGTGCTGATTTATTGTGTGCCAGGCTCCTGGGTAGGAACTTTCCACGGCTTCACCCAGGTACTCTCCCCAGCTCTGAGAAGGAGGGACTGCTACTGACTGTGTAGGACAGAAGGAAGTCCAGGTGGCAGGGAAGTCCTGCCAGTGAGCTGGCCGCGGGGCCAGGGTTGTTCCGAGGCTGCGGGGCGCCCGCCCCTGCTCCTCACCGCCGCCTCCCTGGGCAGGAGGAAGGACACGGCGTTCCCACCAGTCTTCCTCCCGCAGGACTGACGAGGTTCACGCTCGGCTCTGTGGAGCCCCGCCCGAGCTGCTTGGAGGTGGAGCCACCCGACTTCTAGAAGCCAACACCAAAGGGGCAAAAAGGGAAAGCCCAGTTTTGCCACTGGCTGCCCTGGTGGGACAGAAGCCGTAAGGCCTCTGAGCTACTCATTGGAGAGTAAAAGAACCAACCTGTGAATGATCTCGTGAATCAGGGTACCCCAGAAAACCCCTATTAAGGTTCCATTTGGACAAAACGTTGGCCACTGAGATGTTTTTTTTTTCCCCCACCCTTAGAGCCAAGCAGATTACAGAACACACACAGTGGAGGTGTAGAGGCATTTTCGAAGGAAAGTGTTAGATCTTGTGTCTGCAGGGTTGCACGGGAGCCTGTTAGTCGTTCCGCAGTGTGACAGCTCTGGTGTTAGTTTAGTCACTTGGGAGATCCTCTTCCTGTGGGAATTCTCTCTTTTCAATCAGTCCCACCCCAGGCCATCTCCCCCAGCAGTGGCCTAATTATTTATTTTAACCAGGGTCATTATCCCAGTTAAACAATAACACCTGTTTGCCAGAGTTAATGGGGATAAGGAAGTGATGTCAGGTTCATCCACAAACGATTAATCAGTGTAGGTACGAGATCGCTTCGGTCATGTTTCAGTTGTTCTCTGGAGTTTGGGTTTGTTTTTATTGTGGTGTATTTGACATATAACATTTTATTAGTTTCACATGTACAGTGTTAAGGACTCAATGTTTGTGTATATTGTGAAATGGTCATCACAGTAAGCCTAGCTAACAGCCATCACTGCAGAGTTACAAGTTGTTTTCCTCTTGTGATGAGAACTTTTAAGTTTGGTTCCCTTAGCATCTTTCAAATAAGCAATACAGTATTATTAACTGTAGTATTAATAACTATAGTTAATGCTGTACATTACATCCCGGGAACATATTTATTTTATAACTGGAAGCTTGTTCCGTTTGACTCCCTGCATCCATTGCATCCCCACCCCTCCTCTGTGCGCTTTTTAATTAAGTGAGAAGGAAGCGGGGAGGGGGGGGGGTTGTGTGTGTGTGTGTGTGTGTGTGTGTGTGTGTGTGTGTGTGTGTGTGTTGGGGGGTGCTCACAAAGCAGGGAAGAAGAGTGGTTGCTTCCTGAGTGGGGGGTGTGCGCTTTTTAATTAAGTGAGAAGGAAGCGGGAGGGGTGTGTGTGTGTGTGTGTGTGTGTGTGTGTGTGTGTGTGATGTGTGTGTGTGGTGTGTGTGTGTGTGTGTGTGTGTTGGGGGGTGCTCACAAAGCAGGGAAGAAGAGTGGTTGCTTCCTGAGTGGGGGGTGTGTGTGTGTGTGTGTGTTGGGGGGTGCTCACAAAGCAGGGAAGAAGAGTGGTTGCTTCCTGAGTGTGTGTGTGTGTGTGTGTGTTGGGGGGTGCTCACAAAGCAGGGAAGAAGAGTGGTTGCTTCCTGAGTGACGTGTGTTTCTTTACTGTCTCTGAGGCTCTTGTCAACAGTATTAATGTCATATTTTTAGCTCCTCTGTTTAGGATTTTGGCAGAAAGAATATGGCAGATTATGTGAGAAGAATTTCTAAATTCCACCAGAGCCCCGGCCGCAGAGGATAAAGCCAAGTATAAAGAAGGATAGAGTGCTTTTATTTGCTTCTTGGTTATGAATTCATTGGGCCTCATAGGCCTAAAATGGTGGAGCATTTTTCCGTAAACATTAAGCAAGCTACTAATTATTGACATTTAGACACAGCAATGCTCTGGCTTTACTAAGACAGTGAATCAGGCCACTCTTTGTTTTTTACAACTATGGTTTAAAATGTCTTAGAATCATATTTATACCCCCAACCCCTGAAGGCATTAATTAAGACACAACTGCTCAAAGACTAGCATTGTAAATCATGTCCCTATCCAATGGGTCAAATCAGAGAATTATAGGGACTTGTACAGAATTTATGTCTAGTTTCCTCCACTTCTGAAACTCCTTTTTATTTTGAAGGGGGAAGTTAGGGATAGAGAGAAAAACTTGAGGGAAAAATGACTCTTGTAAGACGAGGCTACCGCTCATTATATTTTCAGGACATCATCAAATGCAACCTCACAAAGAAATTGAAATGTCTGATAGCTGCAAGAAAAAAAATCTGTATCTGTATTCTTGCCGAAGTAGCTGTACTCTCTTTAAAAGCTATTATGTAAATGTTTTCCATGTAAGCATCACTGAGCAGAGAGGCATGGGAAGGCACAGAAGTGAAGTCAGCAGTGGACTTGGGGGCATTTGAGGAAGCATGAAGGCAGCATTTGAGAACCCCTGTGTCTAAAGCCATGATTGGATGCTATCAAGGACATCTTTGGGTCACTTCACAAAAATGGAGTACAAATGTTAGCTTACATAAAAGAATTGTATCAGTGTTAAATTTAGTATCAGTGATAGCAGTCCAGTTTTCTGGTAACATCCTTATTGCAGCCCAGGAAAGGATATCTGTCATCCCACAAGCTGGGTACACCACAGAAGACAATAGAAGGTAGCAAGACTTTATTTTTTTTCCATTTATTTTTATTCGTTGGAGGCTAATTACTTTACAATGTTGTCGTGGTCTTTGCCATCATACATTGACATGAATCAGCCATGGATTCACATGTGTTCCCCATCCCGATTCCCCCTCCTGCCTCCCTCTCCATCCCATCCCTCTGGGTCTTCCCAGT
This sequence comes from Cervus canadensis, assembly GCF_019320065.1. NCBI lineage: Eukaryota > Metazoa > Chordata > Mammalia > Artiodactyla > Cervidae > Cervus > Cervus canadensis. The sequence goes on from NC_057408.1 coordinate 37,302,962, forward strand.
GCACCAGCCCTGAGCACCCGTCTCATGCATCCAACCTGGGCTGGTGATGGTAGCAAGACTTTGAAACAAACAAAAACCTAGTTCTTAACTGTCTAATGAGCGTGATATAACACAGGATATTGTCTACTATTATTCTAAAAAGTTAAACCATGAAAGCATTAAATACAGCGAACACAAGGTTTGGTTTTCATCTTTATAAACTTTAGTATTTTAGCCTTTAGTGTCTCTTGGTGTGTGTTGATCATGAGGGGTCAGTTACGTCCATATCAGATTGCAGCCTGTGAGGATTTAAAGAGCTCAATTTACATTCTTTTGAAAATGAGCTTTAATTGTGTGGTTTAAAAAAAAAACTTCTAACCTCTGAAGATACTAAGATCTTCCCTATGTCCTTCCTGTTCTTTCATGTCTTTGCCTTTATTGACTGGAAGGTAGAAATGTATAGTTAACTGATGCCAACCTCATGGATGTATCCTCATCCATCAGATGTCTATTTCTATTATCAGTTTCTTTCCAAACAACTTAAATCAGAATTCAAAACCCCTCTACTTTTAAATTTTGAGTATTAATTACTTAATTGAGCTTTTTACATTTTTCGAATTTGTTTTCCCTTCTTTACTTTGTTCTGACTGTGGAGGCAGCAGCTTTGCTCCCATCCCCCGTGTAGCAAGTATAGCGGGTGTGGGCCCCCTCTTCTCCACCGTCCCCTCCCGGCCCAGCAGCAGGGGGATGCCAAGTCTGACTCTCACTGCCTTCATCTTTCTCATCTCAGAGACCTCCAGGCTGCTTGCACTGTGCCAGTTTATAGGGTCTGTGAATCACAGCTGGCACTTGAGTGCCAAGACCTGTGAACCACAGTCGGTTTGGACTCTGTCAGCAGCAAGGGATGTGTTTCCTCAGGAAAAAGCTGGAACTGGGACAGTGCCAATGACGGCAGCCGCTCTGGTCTCTGCCGTGAGCCGCCTGCATCTCCCATGACCCCATTTCCCTCCCAGCCTGCTCCCTCTGCTTATTTTTAGTTTTTCTTCCCTGATAACTCGGTCTTCCATGGGGCTCTGGCTTACCCTGACGTCTTCTTCTTTAACTTCTTATCAGAAACTTCAGGTTTTTTTTTTTTTTTTGCAAGCTGCATTTGATGATGTCCTGAAAATATATTCTTGCTGGGAAATCCCATGGACAGAGGAGCCTGGCCGGGGTTGCAAAGAGTCAGACACGACTGAGCAACTAAGCATGCAAGCACACACAACCTTGTTTTACAAGCAACCGGCTTCTCTTCCTTTCTTGCTTTTCTTTTAAAAAATTTACGTGAGACTGGCTAAGGTGGAGCAGAAGAACGTGTGTCCGATGGACCTCACTCGGCTTCTGCAACCAGCCCCATCCCAGGTGCTGACTTGCTGAGGGATGCCTGCCCGGCAGGGGGAGGGCAAGGGGTGGTCACTCGCTCTCCAGGGAAACCCCTTCCACAGGGCTGTTCTCTTCAGGAGAGGCATGGACGAGAACATGGCAGATTTGAATTTGGACAGCCCAGCACAAACCACCTTGCTCCTTCCTACTCAGAGTTAACTGTTTACTGACTGAATTTACCCAGGTGAACTGCTGTCCTGATTCCATCTCTAAAGGGCCTCAGTGATGATGGAAGGTGACCTTGAAACCCAGTCAGAGATTCTCTCTCTGGGAGGCTGGTGGGTTTTGTTTGGTTTCCTTCAGTTAGTGCCAGCTCTTGCTGTCAGTGATTTTGAAGTTGCCATCAGCTCCTTGAGCTTCCCCTGGGACCTGTCCCCTGGATACCTGCCTCTCCCAGGAGTTCTGTCATGAGTCACAAAAGCGTAACTATCAAGTGTCTCCTCTGGATCAGGCATTGTGGTTGGCCATGAGAACACAAAGCAGATACAACTCCTCCCTTGTTGGAGTTTAAGTCTAATGGGAGTGCTCAGTCGCTTAGAGTCATATCCGACTCTTTGCAGCCCCATGGACTTTAGCCCACTGGGCTACTCTGTCCATGCAGTTTTCCTGGCAAGAGTACCAGAGTGGGGTACCACTTCCTATCCCAGGGGAATCTTCCCATCCCAGGGATCTCCTACATCAGCAGGCAGATTCTACTAGCGCCACCTGGGAAGCCCTCTAATGGGAGAAGCAGGCATTAAATAAATCACTCCATACCTCTCCAGTTGATGGGTGCTGTGTGGATGGTGTTTGGGTCCTGTCACCTCCCTGCATGGCCACATTTAAGCTGAGACCTGAAGGATGTTAGACTCAGTCACTCAGAGGAGAAGAGGGAGGAGTTTCAGCAGAGGGAATGCAGCCCAATCAAGCTCTGTGGTCATGTCTAGAACACTGCCTTGTTCCTGAGAATGTTGAGAGTGGCCATGCCTGGGCAGTTTTTTTTTTTTTTTTAATATATTTATACATTCATTTGCTTTACTTTTTAGATTCCACATGTCAGTGATGACATAGACTGTCTTTCTGTCTGTGAGCATTCTTAAATGATCACTCCCATGCGATCATGAACTCCTCTAGAGCAGGGACCGTCAATATAGTGCTCATCACTCTCATGTTCGGTCGGTCAGTCGTGTCTGACTCTTTGCAACCCCATGGACTGTAGCCTGCAAGGTTCCTCTGTCCATGGGATTCTCCAGGCAGGAACACTGGAGTGGGTTTCCATTTCCTTCTCCAGGGATCTTCCCAACCCAGGGATCGAACCCGGGTCTCCTGTGTCTTCTGAATTGCAGGGGAATTCTCCACCCACTGAGACGTCAAAGAAGCACAGGGCTCATGGTAGGCACTTAGTAAGTCTGTATCTAGTAATAAAAGGGGTTGGTCATGGACAGTCTTTGAGCTGCTTTCTGTTAGACCTTCTTTATATTAAAATATGACACACAGCTCATGAAAAGATCTGCAGTAACTTGATTTGTCAACAGCAACTTCCCCAGCGAGGCTGGCTGGTGGCCGCCCTTGGAGAAGGCTCTTTGCCAGGTCCACACGTCCTCGCCCTGCCTTCCCTGCTATTCTCTGTGCTGTGTTCCTTACCCAGTTGGCTTGGCCTGGAGTTAGACAGCCTGGTCAGTGGGACACGGAAGCCGTGTCCAGGAGTGTTTTATCTGGGCTTCTACAAAGATGAAGGCTCCTCGCAGCTTTGGTGAATCACAAAGCAGGCTATCCACTGTCTACACCTGGGAAGGTCTGGTGCATAAGTGAGGTTTCCAGGTAACTAATGGTGTGCATACTCAAACTTCTTCAGTCACACCTAATTTAAGCATTCTCATTTTCAGCATATTAGGCATTTCCCTGTATTTCTAGAAGAAAATTCTTTTTTCCTCCTTTATAACAGGCATGTATATTAAAGGGTATGTTACCGTCAATGCCTCTTGAGGGTGTGTATGACTTGGCACCTCTCACTGATGACTTCCGGCACCCGAAGACAGACAGATAGGAATTTTATAGTCTTCCCTGTTTGCTACTTTGTAATTAGGAGATTGGTTGAAACTTGTTGCTGTTAGCTTGCCTGTATAACCCCTTGCCTTTTTCTCACCTCTTGGTCCCAATAAACTGTAAAGTTGGAAATAAAATGTAAAGTTGGAAACCACATAACCAGGTTTTATTTACTTGTTCCTGTATTTATTTAAACAGTTGTTCCTTCACCAAATATATGTTCTGCCAAGTATTGTGCTAAGCGCAGAGCTTACAGAGCAGAGACTGATGAGCCAGCGGGTGGGGGTACTGCAGTGGAGAATTGGGCCAGTGGGAGCACCTACACCATGCTGAGCTGTTCAGAGGAAGAGGGAGTGGCTGGGCCTCAGCAATGACTCTGAATTTCTAAACCCATGAAGTGTATAAACTTCATTGCTTATACCTTGTGCCTTCTCTTTTGGCTGCAGAAGCCATTTTCTATGTGTGTCAAGTTCTAGATAGGGAGAGTCTGTTTTAAGCTGAGCTTCAGGTAGATGAGGTCTTACCGGACATCAGTGGTCTTTTATTTTTGCCAGTTTCTGTCATTATTACTGATGCTGCTGAATAACTTGGCTACTGTCTCAATTCCCAAGCTTCCCTGTTGTAAAGGCATGTCTTTCTCCCATTATAAGCAACTTACAGGATAAGGACTTGACATGTGTTGCTATTTGGTTCTCCAAAAACCTCTCAATGTCTTAGTAAAAGGGCGAAAGATTTATACAATCTGAAAAGAAACCAGAGTATTCAATGTCTTAGAGTCAGTTGATGAAACCTCTCTGGATCAGTTAAGTGTACTGCAAAATGGTGATTTTTCTGTAGCATTTCTTTTTTTTTTTTTTTTTTTTTTTTTTTTTTTTATTAGTTGGAGGCTAATTACTTCACAACATTTCAGTGGGTTTTGTCATACATTGATATGAATCAGCCATAGATTTACACTTATTCCCCATCCCGATCCCCCCTCCCATCTCCCTCTCCACCCGATTCCTCTGGGTCTTCCCAGTGTACCAGGCCCGAGCACTTGTCTCATGCATCCCACCTGG
>NC_057408.1:37307545-37459291 GCF_019320065.1 Cervus canadensis
AGTCATTTTTCCCTCAAGTTTTTCTCTCTATCCCTAACTTCCCCCTTCAAAATAAAAAGGAGTTTCAGAAGTGGAGGAAACTAGACATAAATTCTGTACAAGTCCCTATAATTCTCTGATTTGACCCATTGGATAGGGACATGATTTACAATGCTAGTCTTTGAGCAGTTGTGTCTTAATTAATGCCTTCAGGGGTTGGGGGTATAAATATGATTCTAAGACATTTTAAACCATAGTTGTAAAAAACAAAGAGTGGCCTGATTCACTGTCTTAGTAAAGCCAGAGCATTGCTGTGTCTAAATGTCAATAATTAGTAGCTTGCTTAATGTTTACGGAAAAATGCTCCACCATTTTAGGCCTATGAGGCCCAATGAATTCATAACCAAGAAGCAAATAAAAGCACTCTATCCTTCTTTATACTTGGCTTTATCCTCTGCGGCCGGGGCTCTGGTGGAATTTAGAAATTCTTCTCACATAATCTGCCATATTCTTTCTGCCAAAATCCTAAACAGAGGAGCTAAAAATATGACATTAATACTGTTGACAAGAGCCTCAGAGACAGTAAAGAAACACACGTCACTCAGGAAGCAACCACTCTTCTTCCCTGCTTTGTGAGCACCCCCCAACACACACACACACACACACACACACACACACTTCCTTCTCACTTAATTAAAAAGCCCACAGAGGAGGGGTGGGGATGCAATGGATGCAGGGAGTCAAACGGAACAAGCTTCCAGTTATAAAATAAACATGTTCCCGGGATGTAATGTACAGCATTAACTATAGTTATTAATACTACAGTTAATAATACTGTATTGCTCATTTGAAAGATGCTAAGGGAACCGAACTTAAAAGTTCTCATCACAAGAGGAAAACAACTTGTAACTCTGCAGTGATGGCTGTTAGCTAGGCTTACTGTGATGACCATTTCACAATATACACAAACATTGAGTCCTTAACACTGTACATGTGAAAGTAATAAAATGTTATATGTCAAATACACCACAATAAAAACAAACCCAAACCCCAGAGAACAACTGAAACATGACCGAAGTGATCTCGTACCTACACTGATTAATCGTTTGTGGATGAACCTGACATCACTTCCTTATCCCCATTAACTCTGGCAAACAGGTGTTATTGTTTAACTGGGATAATGATTAAAATAAATAATTAGGCCACTGCTGGGGGAGATGGCCTGGGGTGGGACTGATTGAAAAGAGAATTCCCACAGGAAGAGGATCTCCCAAGTGACTAAACTAACACCAGAGCTGTCACACTGCGGAACAACTAACAAGCTCCCGTGCAACCCTGCAGACACAAGATCTAACACTTTCCTTCGAAAATGCCTCTACACCTCCACTGTGTGTGTTCTGTAATCTGCTTGGCCCTAAGGGTGGGGGAAAAAAAAAACATCTCAGTGGGCAACGTTTTGTCCAAATGGAACCTTAATAGGGGTTTTCTGGGGTACCCTGATTCACGAGATCATTCACAGGTTGGTTCTTTTACTCTCCAATGAGTAGTTCAGAGGCCTTACGGCTTCTGTCCCACCAGGGCAGCCAGTGGCAAAACTGGGCTTTCCCTTTTTGCCCCTTTGGTGTTGGCTTCTAGAAGTCGGGTGGCTCCACCTCCAAGCAGCTCGGGGCGGGGCTCCACAGAGCCGAGCGTGAACCTCGTCAGTCCTGCGGGAGGAAGACTGGTGGGAACGCCGTGTCCTTCCCTCCTGCCCAGGGAGGCGGCGGTGAGGAGCAGGGGCGGGCACCCCGCAGCCTCGGAACAACCCTGGCCCCGCGGCCAGCTCACTGGCAGGACTTCCCTGCCACCTGGACTTCCTTCTGTCCTACACAGTCAGTAGCAGTCCCTCCTTCTCAGAGCTGGGGAGAGTACCTGGGTGAAGCCGTGGAAAGTTCCTACCCAGGAGCCTGGCACACAATAAATCAGCACACCCTGTTGTTATTATTATTACTCAGCAAATGAGGCCTGATTCAACTAATGACGAGAAACCACACAGGCTTCTCACTTCTAGACGCCAGCAAGATAAAAACTAAACTGCTGAAATGATAAGGAAATGAGACTCATTTTTATCTAAAGGAAATCTTTATGAAAACGGGTTTAACGCATAACCCACTGGTGGGCTCCCAGGCCTAGGTTCCTGTCTTGGGAATCAGTAGACCAGAGCCCAAGTCTCTGTGCTCCTTCTGAAACTACCCCGATTCATGCGTTCCTATCACAAATATTTACTGAAGCCTGACTGCATTTCTGGCAAGCTACAGGCACTCGGGATAAAACAGGGAATGTAACATAAAGATGCCGGTCCGTGTGGAATTCACGTTCTAACGGGGAATTCGATAACAAACGATAATGTTAATAAATTAGTGGGTGACATGATAAACCAGAAAGTAAATGCCACGGGAGAGGCAGGGCCAGGCGAGAGTAGGGAGTGCCGGGTGGGGCTGGGAGTGTGGCAGTTCTGAACAGAAACTTTAGAAGTCTGAAGTTCAGGATTATCCATCGTGTAGTCCCCTCCAGTCTCAAGCCCTTGCTCAGACCCAGAGGACCTCCCGGAGTCCCTCCAGAAGGACAGGGGTCACAACCCTGCTCCCCTGCCTGGCAGCCCAGTAGGGATGCCAGGAGGTGGGATCCACACTGGGTATGTGTGGGGCTGACCCGGGCTCAAAACCTCCCTCCTCACCTAAGCCGATGTGTGTTTGGAACAGCCCCTTGGTTCCAGCTTCCAGGATCCCTGAAAGGGACATGCCACTTGCAGGAGTCACCCTCACTTCTTCAAAGCCCCAGGGGAAAGTGCAAGCTGAGCAAAGACCCGAGACAGGCAAAGGTGGCCTTCTGGACAGCCAGGAACAGAACATTCCAGGCGGAGTAAAGACCCGGCCTCACCTGGAATGGAGGGAGTTGGGGGTGCTGTGGGAGGAGGGCGCTCGAGATGGACTGGAGGGCGGCCGCCATGGACCTCAGAGGTTACCGCCAGGAGGCCGGCTTTTGTTCTGACGGAGAAGGGCAGCCATGGCAGGGTCCTGGGCGTGACGTGGGTTGCAGGCGGCTCTCTCCGCCTGCTGTGTGGACCACAGACTAGCTGGGCTGAGGGTGCAAAGGCCCAGCTGGGCGGTTACTGCGGCCGCCCCTGGTGTAAGCGGCGAATGCCCAAGATGAGTGTGGGTTTGGGAAAGCGTTCACAATGCGACAGTTTAGAAAACCCTATGATACATCCTAAAGCACCAAACATCTGGCCATTGATCACAACTTAGGTTTTCCATCATTCAGTTCAGTCACTCAGTCGTGTCCGACTCTCTGCGACCCCATAGACCGCAGCATGCCAGGCCTCCCTGTCCATCACCAACTCCCGGAGTCTACCCAAACTCATGTCCATAGAGTCGGTGATGCCGTCCAACCATCTCATCCTCTGTCATCCCCTTCTCCCGTCTTCATCGTTAACAACAACTAAAAGGTCTTCTGGGATCAACAGCATCTGCTATTGGCTCCACAGGGAGGCAGAAGGACGAGGTGGCAATGACAAGAGCCATGAGTCAGCTGGGGTCCCTCCCGGCCCACTGCTTGGAGCCACCCCACATGTGCCAACCGGCTCTGCCCTGGGAGAACGTGCCGAGGGACAATGCCAACAGCCTGGGCCGGAGCCCCAGTGCCCGAGGCCTCCCCAACCGGTGGTCACCGAGAGGGGAGAGCGGGCCTGACTCCGCTGGGCACGTTCAGCCAGCGTGAGCATTCACAAACTGAGTTACTTCTGCCCTGGTTACTGTCCCTGCTGGAGAGGATGTGCTTATTTTTAGCCATCATGTGATTCTCCAGTATTTTCCAGGCTCGGCTTGAGTCACTCCGGTTTCGGAGAAATTTTCAGAGCGGGGCGGTGGGGGGGGGAAATATGCAGGAACGCCTCTTCTTGAAATGGCTTCAATAGTAGATTCTGACTTTACGTAGTTATTTGAGCATTGTATATATTTCTTTTGATGAGCTGACTTTTCACATTCCTCACATCCTGGTAGAGAATTAAGTGTGCTTTGAAATGCATAAGGTGCCAACCAATTACTATCTTATTCTAACGAGTTCAAATTCTTGTTTTGAAATTGTTCTCAGAGCAATTTCTCTCTAGAAGTAGAGAAGCTCCCTTACCCCTGTGAAAACAACATGCACCAGCATTCCGATAATAATTGAGGGGAACACTCCCTTGCTTGTTTACTGCAGCAAGAAGGAACGCTGATGGCTGAATGAGCCCAGCAACCCGAATCAGCCCACTGAGAGTAAAGACACACGGGCATCACCATGACAACATCAGTGTCACATGCACTCCTGGCACACAGCAATCATTCAAGCCAGAAGCTTACAGACGAAGATGGCCATTCTGGGGAACACAACTACTTACGTTCATCCTTTATGATGTTCCGTCAGAGACCTACTGGCTCCACTGACAAGACCAAATGTTTCAGGTTGTCTTGATGATGGGGGTAAGTTCACTGTGCTCCATTAACACTGTCTTACTGGGACTCTCTTGCAGAGACAGAAACAGACTGAAGCCACACAGCTGCAAGAACCCAGGGAGGTGAGAACCAGAGCTGAGCCCCACTCTCATCACCTACTCTCTTCCACTCCAGTTGACTCCCGCTCCAGGTCAATCCTAAAGGAAATCATGCCTCAATTTTCATCGGAAGGGCTGATGCTGAAGCTGAAGCTTCAACGCTTTGGCCACCTGAAGTGAAGAGCCAACTCACTGGAAAAGACCCTGATGTTGGGAAAGATTGAGGGCAAGAGGATGAGATTGTTGGATGACATCACCGACTACATGGACATGAGTCTGAGCAAACTCCAAGAGACAGTGAAAGACAAGGAAGCCTGGCGGGTTGCAGTCCATGGGGTCACAAAGAGTTGGACATGAATTAACAACAGCAACCAGGTTTCTGCTTCTACCACCCAATGACCAAGCCAGAAACCTGTGCATCATTCATCCTTGGCTTCCCCTGTCCTTTACGTCTCATATCACATTACCATCAAGTTCTGTTGATTAAACCTCCTTAAGGTCTCTATAACCCACATGGCTATGACTTCTGTTCAGGCCACCCTCCTCTCCTACATGGCTGGCTGCACCAGCTTCTTGGCTGTTGTACTTAAAACCTTTCAATGACTCCCCAGAATCCTCATAACAAACTGTAAACATCTGTGACTACAGAACTTCAGGCGACCGCACCACTGTGCTCTTTATCTCCTGGCATACCCACTCTCCCCGAGAGCATGGGTGGGACCTGTGGCTTGCTTCCAACCAACACAATATGGGAAAGGTGATAGAATGCCACTCCCATCACATGGAATCCCATAGGATTCTCTCTCTGACTCTATTTGCTGGCAGGCACACTAGAGACTCACCCTCCTGGCCTTGAAGAAGTCAACCTCCACTGCAAGAACCCATGTTCGAGAAGCCCCCAGGGTAAGGAACTGCAGGTGGCCTATGGGAACTAGGAGTAGCTGCCAGCAAGGAAGTGAAGCCTCAGTCCTGCAGCCTCAAGGAAGCTGCCAACAACACAAGGGAGTTTTCCCCACTCGAGCCTATGATTAGACCACAGCCCCAGCAGATGCCTGGATTGCAGCCTGGTGAGAACCAAAGGCAGAGAACAAAGCGAAGCTGTGCCTGGACTTTAGAAGCTGTGACACAATACATGAGTGCTGTTTTAGGCTGCTAAGTTGGTAGCAGTTCTGCAGTAACAGGACATGAATGCTGCCTCTTCACGCATGATACAAGGGCCCTGGCTCACCTCTGCAGCCAGCCTCACACCTCAAAGTCCATATGGAACGACATGCACGTCACTGAATACCGCATGTTCTTTCTTTAAAAAGAAATTATTTATTATTTATTGTTGGCTGTGCTGTGTCTTTGGTACTGGCTGCCTGTGGGCTTTCTCTAGTTGCAGTGAGCATGGGCTCCAGCTTCTCACTGCAGTAGCTTCTCTTGTTGGGAGGCTCTCGGGTGCGCAGGCTTGGAAGCTGTGGCTCCTGGGCTCTAGAGTGCTGGCTCATTAGTTGTGGCGCAGGGGCTTTAGCTGCCCTGCAGCTTGTGGGATCTTCCTGGATCAGTGATCGAACCCACGTCCCCTACACTGGCAGGCGGATTCTTAAGCACTGGGCCGACAGGGAAGTCTGAGCATGCTCACTTTTGATTGCAACATTCTATTCTGTTTGCAAGGCTCTCTTCCATACCCTTCACCTGGCTAACTCCTACTCATTTGCTAAGTCTTAGTCAAACCACACGTCTTCCAAGAAGCTTTCCTAGAGTACGCTAGGTCAGCTCACGTGGTCGTCTTCCTACACACCCTCACTGCACTTACCTCACTTTAATGCTGTTGTCTATTTAGTGCCAGACTTCCTCATAGGCTGTAACTTCCTGATTCCCTGTCTATTTCCAGAACCTCTCACAGTGCCTTAAATAGCTGTTGCAAGACCGAACGAGAATTCAAGTAAAGTTTTCACAAAAGGGCAAGGAAGCCAACAAAAAGAAACTGTTGTTTAAGAACTATTTTCTGAGCTCCTGTGCAGTGCGCTATTTTCTGAGCTACGGCGTCAGGGGCTGCTCAAGTGATGGAGATGATTGGTGAAAACGTCCAAACAGCCACGTGCTGGCGTAAATGCTGCATTCTCCTTGATCCACAGGGACACCGCAGTGATTCAGTTTAAATCAATTCAACAAATACTACGTGAGAACCTTCTATGTGTCAAGCAATGTGGAAACAACGATTGAACAAGACAGAACGGGTTGATAGTTTGGTTCACCCAATTCCAGGGGGATCGAGAGAATTCTTCAGGTCAAAACTGTCTTCAGTTCCCGCCCAACGTACCAAGGGTCAAAGAAAGGCACCAGTGATGAAGAAAAATAGGCTCACTGGTAACTCGTGATATTCTGCTCATGGAAACAAACAAATGCTAAGTCACTGCCTTTTGAGGTTTGACAAACTTTCCTGTGAGGCTGAGAAGCCAAGCGCCAAGTTGTTATACCCAAGGAGAGAAAAGGGATGATCCATCACAGAAACGCATGGGTCTGAGTTCCAGAACTGATGAATATTTCAGCACGTACAGGGGGCAGCTGTGTAAGAATGGCCCAATGCTGGTGATGAAAGGACCCAGTACTGTTGAAGATGGGGCCAGGACAGACCTCCCCGGTGGTCCAGTGGTTAAGACTCTGTGCCCCCACTGCAGGGGGGTATGGGTTTGATTCCTGGTCAGGGAACTAAGATCCCACATGCCGTGTTACACAGCCGAAAACAGAAAAGGGCCAGGATGATCTGTTTCCCAGGTGAAGATGGGGGGACAATGGATGCCCTCACCTCCTCCTGCCAAGTCCCATGTAAGGGACTGAAATTTGTGCTGAAATTCGTGCCGGTTTTGTCCAAGGGGCTTACTCTTCACTTTGAAATCACCCAGATCATCTACTCAGAGAATGCTCTGAATTGAAGGATTAAGAAATCAGAGATCAGTAATCCCATGAACCTAGGGCTCGGTTTTCTGGACTTTATATACATTTCTGCTTTGGAGTTGACAGGAGGTCTGGAACAAGCAGCCGAATGTTTCGTGCATTTACAAGCATATATAAAATACAGCGACTCTCACCCCAGAGCCTATTCCAAGGATACACGGGAATGCTTTTGAACTTTTAAAAATGATAGCTGTTTAAAAACATAAACGCCATTCAAATAGAACAGCATGTGCTCTGTTTCAAGCCTTTACAACACAGGAGGGCCTTTTATTTCCTCCACTAACGATGCAATTTCCGTTTGGTTTGTGAAATTTTACTGCAGTTCAGTTCGTGTGGGAAGAAGAGAAGAACGTAAGACAAGACCGTACCCGTGATATTTGCGTGTGCACGTGCTAAGTCACTTCAGTCATGTCCAACTCTTTGTGACCCCACGGACCGTAGCCCGCCAAGCTCCTCTGTCCATGGGATTCTCCAGGCAAGAACACTGGATTGGGTTGCCATGCCCTTCTCCAGGGGATCTTCCTGACCCAGGGACTGAACTCGCATCTCTTAAGTCTCCTACACTGTCGGGTGGGTTCTTTACCACTAGCGCCACCTGGGAAGCCACCAAGAATATTGGAGTGGGTAGCCATTCCCTTCTCCAGGGGATATTCCTAACCCAGGGACTGAAGGCAGGCAGATTCTGTACCATCTGAGCCACCAGAGAAAGATATTTGAGAGGCAATATAACAACACAGTGGTTAAAGAGCACTAGACTCTGGAACCACAGAGCTTGCAGTTTCCAGTGCGTGACGCTGACAAGTTATTGAACATCTCTGTGCCTCAGTTTTCTCAACTCTAAAACAGGGGTGGGATGGGGACTGTCTACCATTTAGGATTGCTGTGAACCTCCACTGAGCTCATACAGGTTAAGTGTTTAGAACACCAGTGGCCAAATGCCCACTAGCATGTATTCAATACTTACTCCCTCTATATCTGATGTAAAGAGCTGATTCATTGGAACACACTGATGCTGCGAAAGACTGAAGGCAAGAGGAAGAGGGGGAGGCAGAGGATGAGATGGTTAGATATCGTGACTGACTCAATGGACCTCAATCTGCGCAAACTCTGAGAGAGAGAGAAGGACAGAGAAGCCTGGTGAACTGCAGTCCATGGGGTCACAAAGAGTCAGACTTAGTGACCGAACAACAACAATATTTTACACATTTTTCCTTTCCCTAACTTCCATTAAAAATTCACAGTAGATTTAAAAAAAAACCCAACCTATGATATACTTTGATTCCAAGAAGCCAAAATAATTAAAACTTATAAACTGAACTAGTAAGTCATCTGTCAAATATGCAATCTCCTGAAACAAACACATTAGGATAGACAAGGAAGATGTACATCTCTTCCAAGGAAGAAGCCCCAGCCTCTCCCACAGACACTGCCAGAAGAGTCCTCTCTGAGGCTCCTGAATTCTTCACGACTCTGTTCCCCTCTGTGCCCAATATTCCAAACTCACAGATATTCAGTATCCCGCAAGGCAGAGTGCTGCTTGTATTTTATGCTGTGGTTTTATCACTATTACAGATAGAGAAACACAGTTTTAACTACACTTTGAGGAGAAAAGTATCCTGACATCTATCTTATATATTTCACATATGATAGATGTGTAACTGGAGGAGCAAAGCCACCATTTCCCCCACTCTCCTTCCAAGGAGGAGGGAATGTCCTTTAAGAACCGAATTAATTGGACCACTGTAATTTCCCCCCACACTTTCTCCAGGCCTGAATGTGGCTAAAGGAGCAGCCATTAATTGGTGTGCATCTTAGGGGATGATTTCCCAATGCAAACCGGCCAAGGGCGTGCCATGCTGATGGAGGGCAGGGACTGAGAGAAAGATACATTGTTCACATAATAGGGAGAAGTGCTAACACCCATTTTAAAAGAAGTCTTGCTAATTACGGGACTGGTAAGAAAAATGCAATTCTTCCTTGTTATGAGTTGATATTGCATGATTTTTTAAAATTAACATTTGATCCTTGAAGTAGGTATGTGGATAATAGAGTACGTGGTTAGTGACTGGGGTATGTGGGACAGCAGTGTCAGGCAGATACACACTGGAAAGTTGGAAGAATAAACAGGCATGACTCCTTTTGATGGAGAGACTATGAAGGGACAAGAAAGGTGATGCTGCCTGTTTTTATGCTAATGGGGTTCTAGGGAGTAAATGCCATTATGGGCTGTTTTAGTCTAAAGAGAAGATATGAAAAATATGCATTTCTTGGAGTAAATGATGACTCTGGGGTTGAGACCAACATTTGTATTTAAAGAGTGGTGTTCCTCAAAAGGTAAATGAAGCCTTACATCGTGGCAATAATAAGGAAAAAGGTCTTGTATAAAGGTACAGTCCTGAGTCAAGGTTAGGACTCCTGAGTGGAATTTAGCTTCTTGAGTACTTTTTACTTGGACTCTTGAATTAAAGTCTGTTAAATAAGAAACATCAACACTCAACAGAGCAATAAAACAAAATCCAGAGTCTCTAGGACATAACATCACAATGTCTAGGGTACAGTCCAAAATTACTCAACATATGAAGAGTCAAGAAATGGTGGATATATCAGACAAAAACTTTAAAGGAACTATCATGATCATGCCCATCAAGTAAAGTATGCTTATAATAAATGAAAGACAGGCACTCTCAACAGGAAAATTAAAAAAAAAATTAAAACTGAAAGAAACAGTTGATATATAAAAAATGCTCAGCAGTAGATGGAGATGACAGAGAAAGAAGAGGGTCAACCTGAAGATATATTAATAGAAACCATCTAAAGAATAGAGAGAATACTGGAAAAAAATGAACAGAGCCTCAGGGACCTGAGGGATAATAGCTAAAGCTCTAGTACATGGAAAAATGAAGTTCCAGAAATATAGGATACAGAGAATGAAGCTGAAAAAATACTAAAAAAAAAAAAAAAATGCTGAAAATCTCCCCAACATGGTAAAAGACATTCGCTTAGAGACTTAAGAAGTTTAATGAACTCCAAAATAAGATAAATTCAAAGAGAACTTTGATTAGGCACATCACAGCCACGCTACTGAAACCCACAGACAAAGAAATCTTAACTGCATCCAGAGAAAACAGCCTATCGCTAGAGGGGAAGGTGATCAGAGTGAGCACACATTTCTGGCCACAGAAAGTGGAAAGACGTTTTTAATGGGAGAGCGTGCGCAGTCACTACAGCCGCGTCCGACTGTTTGTGACCCAATGAACCAGAGCCCTCCAGGCTCCTCTGTCCATGGGATTCTCCAAGCAAGAATACTGGAGTGGGTTGTCATGCCCTCCTCCAGGGGATCTTCCCCACCCAGGAACTGAACCCACGTCTGCTACATTGCAGGCAGATTCTTTACTGCTGAGCCACTGGGGAAGCCCTAATGGGAGAGAGGGAGGAATAAAAGATCAGTTTGAATTCTTTATCTGGGAAATATCCTTCAAGAATGAGGGTGAAATAAAGCCATTCACAGAAAAAGGAAAACTAAAAGAATCTGATGTCATTGCACCTGCTTTACAAGATATAACTTCTTTTTCTCTTTTAAAGTTATTGGGTCTGAAGAGAAATGAAATTAGTAGGGAACTCAGATGTTCAGGAATGAATGAAGAACACTGGAAATAGTAAAAATATGAAAAATAAATTTTTTCTCTTAATGTCTTTAAAATTCATATGACTACTTAAAGCAGCCCTGCCTAATAGGAGCCATGGAAGTAAACTGCTTCTAGTAGCCACATTAAAAAAATCTTGAAATTAACTTCTAATACATGTCGAAGATACACAATATATGCAAGTTATCACTTCTACCTGTAATCAATATAAAAATTATTAAGCTAGTTTTATATTTTTCCCATACCAAGTCTTCTAAATTCAGTATGCATTTTATACATACAGCACATTTCAATGCGGAATAAGCACACTGCAAGTGCTCAAAAGCCACTGTATAATACAGCACTGATTTAAAACAAAGGTTATAACATTGTCTTGTGGTGTTTATAATGTACGTATGTTTATAGTATAATATGTATGATAAGCAAAACAAAGAAGACTGGAGGGAAGGGTTGTCAGGCTTCCACATTTTACATGAAATGGTATAAAGTACACTGAAAAGGCAAGAATATATATGGTAATCCTTAAAGCAACTACTGAAAAAAATTAATGCAAAGAGATACTGTTAAAAAGGCAATAGATAAAATAAGATGAAATACTAAAAAAATTTTTTTTAATTCAGAAGACAACAGGGAAAGAGAAACATAAACAAAACAGAGGGGACAAGCAGAAAACAAATGATAATACGGTAGCTCTAACTCCAGCCAAATCAATAAGGACATTAACAATGGACTGGACACTCCAATGTCCACAGACTACCAGAACAAACAGAAAATGCAAGACCCAATTACATGCTGTTTTTAAGAAACATACTTTAAATATCAAGACAAAGATAGGTGGAGATTTACTGTATGGAGAAAGATACACCGGCAAACAGTAAGCATAGAAAGTCGGAGTGGCTATATTATATCAGATAAAATAGACTTTAAAACAGAGGTATCTTTTACCAAAGATAAAGAGGGGCACCTCATAAAATACAAAGCTCAATTCATCAGGATGACTCAACAATCAGAAATTTCTATGAACCTAACCACAGAGCCCTAAACACAGGAAACAAAAATTGCTAGAATTAAAGAGCTGCTGCTGTTTAGTAGCTAAGTTGTGTCTGACTGTAAACCCATGGACTGTAGCCCTCCAGGCTCCTCTGTCCACGGGATTTCCCAGGCAAGAACACTGGAGTGGCTTGCCATTTCCTCTTTCAGGGGATCTTCCCAACTCAGGGATTGAGCCCACATCTCTTGCATTGGTAGCTGAATTCTTTACCACTGAGCCACCTGGGAAGCCCAGAATTAAAAGGACACATGGATGATTCCATAATTAATGTTAATGCTTTCTGTAGCAATTGTGAGAACTTGATAACTACTAAAAAGAAAAAGCAGTAAAAACATAGATGATCTGAATAACACCATCTACTATCTTGATATTGATATTTCTAAAACACCATACAACCAACAACTGCAGAATGCATATTCTTTTCAAGTGACAATGACCAAGACAGACCACCTTCTGGGCCAGAAAATCAAGATCAGAACAAGGATTTTAAAAAACCTCTGTAAACTGCTACATTTCACTGCTCCTCTTAAAACACATAAAACAAACTGTGGGAAAGTAAAAGCAACTCTTCTTTACCCAATGGTGATCGGTGATGCTTACTTAGATTACAGGTACTCAAAAAATATGCAAACATAGTTATGTAAATAAACACAATCACTTGTTAAGGTTGTATCAACAGCCTTCAAGAACCCCAAATTAAAGATAACTGAGAGTGAGAATATTCAAATACTCAATACAGTTTCTGAAAAATGCTGTTTGGATTTATTTACATCTCCATTTAGGAATTTAATTATGATCATTCAAATGCTTTATTCTATTCTATGTCTTACGTTGCTTCCTTTTTGAAATCACTTTTCTAGTATTTCCGTTTAATCTTATTTTGAGGCTGGAATGCTAAAGTCCCTAAGGAAAAGAGAAGGCTCAGAATCAATTTCCATAGCAACTCTAAATCCATCACACTATATTTATATATGGGAGTTTGATTTAAGTACATTAATATATGTGGATTTGCAACATGTCTAAGCTGTGGTTGCTATAGGAACCGCAACTTCAAATTTCCTTTTAAGTTTAGTAAGTGCTCACACATAAAAACTGATCCCCCTGACAGATATCTCAAGTTGCAGATATGGCTCACAGCAATAAATTTATAAACATGACTCACGATGATATATGTACTTAATAGAGATCTGTCATTAAGAAAATGTGCATTTTAATACATGCTCCTAGTTGGTAGATCAAAAGCAATTCAAGATGCAGTTTCTCAGGATGGAGATAGAATAAGACTTTGCCAGGCAGCCATTCATCCTTAGCAAAAGGCTGTGCCATGCTGAAGCTTTCTATAGCCTAGCTAAGTCACCCAAACACACACAGGCACCAACAGGCTCTACAGCTTCTCTGAATCCAGACTATCCTGTTGTCTGTACTGAAATGGCAAAAAAAATTCTGGCACATTCTCACAGAGACAGAACATATGGAGCATCTGTAGTGCATCTATTTTGTACACAAGCAAATAACCTATGGTGCATGGGTGTATAAGTACTCTGTATGATGCAAAAACACCATTTCTTTCTTCCCATGTAGACAGTCCTTTCTTAAATATCAATGTGGATAATCCACCCCATGATCACTTTTCCAATTCTAACATGACCTCTTTGCCACGAGCCACAATGTGGTCCCCACATACTGCTCTTCATGTATGATAGTCAGGATCGGCACATTAGCTTTAATATTAGCGTCAGTTCAGTTCAGTTCAGTTGCTCAGTCGTGTCCAACTCTTTGCGACCCCATGAATCGCAGCACTCCAGGCCTCCCTGTCCATCACCAACTCCCGGAGTTTACTCAAACCCATGTCCATCGAGTCGGTGATGCCATCCAACCATCTCATCCTCTGTCGTCCCTTCTCCTCCTGCCCCCAATCCCTCCCAGCATCAGGGTCTTTTCCAATGAGTCAACTCTTTGGATGAGGTGGCCAAAGTACTGGAGTTTCAGCTTCACTATCAGTCCTTCCAATGAACACCCAGGACTGATCTCCTTTAGGATGGACGTGTTTAGAGAGAGAGAAAGCCATTGCAAAATGGACCAAATATTTCAAAGCCAAAGTGAAAAAAAATAATTAAAGACCATTTCCTATTTTCAATTATACCAGACATTGTTTGTTTTCACTAATGCAGATAATTAAGAAATGACTGAGGCTTAGAGGTGGAAACAAATTACTTCCCAGTGTTACTAACCTGGCATCACTGTGAAATAACTCATGTAGGTAGGTGAACTTCCCAGACAGCTGGGGGCCCTCACGTCATCAAGCAGTTTAATTTGTCTTAATTTTTTTTTTCTTTTTGGCCACGCAGCACAGCGTGTGGGATCTCAGCTCCCTCATCAGGGACTGAACATGGGCCATGGTAGTGAAGGCCCAGAATCCCAACCATTAGGCCAGCAGGGAACTCCTTGTCCTACATTTTGGATGGACAAAATCAGACTTATGTACGAGGATGGCTTTGAATGGCTTTAGACAGGAGGCAGAGAGGCCAGTTTAGAGACTATAAACAGTTTATGGGAGAGATGATTATCAAGAGAAAATTAAAATCTTAAGAATTAGAATGGAACTCTGAGTGTTATCAACCAGTATATGCTGGTATCGTGTGGATCCTGAGGACGACTAAGACACATGGCACTCTGTGATTCAGCAATAAATATCTCAGGCTGCTGGACCACTGATAACATTTTGTTAAGTTTTTTTTTTTTTTTGTCTCTTCTTTTACTGATACTCATACTTTCTATTGCTATCACTGTACCCCTTGCCCTAATAAGGTACAGCGAGGAAAGCTGAGCGCCAAAAAATTGATGCTTTTGAACTGTGGTGTTGGAGAAAACTCTTGAGAGTCCCCTGGACTGCAAGGAGATCCAACTAGTCCATCCTAAAGGAGATCAGTCCTGGGTGTTCATTGGAAGGACTGATGCTGAAGCTGAAACTCCAATACTTTGGCTACCTCATGTGAGGAGTTGACTCATTGGAAAAGACCCTGATGCTGGGAGGGATTGGGGGCAGGAGGAGAAGGGGACGACAGAGGATGAGATGGCTGGATGGCATCACCGACTTGATGGGCATGAGTTTGTGTAAACTCCAGGAGTTGGTGATGGACAGGGAGGCCTGGCGTGCCGCAGTTCATGGGGTCGCAAAGAGTCGGACACGACTGAGCGACTGAACTGAACTGAACTGAACTGAATGAGGTTCTGAGAAACCATACCCCCATGTTTGTTATAATTCTATCCAAACTAAGAAAGAGCAAATAACGTGGATCAAGAAATACAAATTTCCAGTTATAAAGTAAATAAGGCATGAGGTTATAAAACACAGCACAGGGAAGATAGTCATGAATATTGTATTAACTTTGTATGGTTCAGATGGTAACTAGAATCCCTGTGGTCATCACTTTGCAGTGTATACAAATGACAAGTCTCTATATTACACACCTGAAACTAATATAGTGTTGTATGTCAGTTTGAAAAAAAAAACAAAAATCAAATAAATAAACGTAAAAGAAAGAGCAAATAGGCTCTGGGTAAGTATTCTAGGAACTCTCCCTTTCTAAAGTATATGAATTTGATAGCACAGATTCTATACCTATTCTGACTTTTAGAATATTCTGGCTTACAGTTTCTTGGCTGCTTTCCCAAGAGTTGGATACATGACCCCTGGGGGGGAAACGCACTCTCACTGTATTTATAGGCATCTTTCTCCTATGATAGCTTTTAAAACAATGTTCTACCTGTGATGGTGATGTATACATGTGACGTATACCCGGGCTATCATTTTTTCAGTGTAGTTTTACTACCCCACCGTGTCCAAGAGTCAGGACATGGTTCATAAAAATGGGGACTGCTGGTCTGACTCCTGGAAACATCCTTTCTCCTTGATTAGGACCAGAGAGATGAATGCAGTCAAGGCATCAGGAACATAAGCCTGAGGACTGCCTTCCCAAATATGAGAAACCAAGTTTATCATCTGTTTCCTGAGCTTTGTCACCCAAGAAGTTAAGCTCTGGAAACAATATTATTTCTCTTCCAGGTTCATGGACATTCTTTCTATCGAAATGGCACAAGGTTCTCTGTGGCTTTTGTGAAAGACAGATGAGGGAGTTCCTGGAAAGCAAGGCCAAGGCAGAACAAGGA
The DNA here is from genome assembly GCF_019320065.1 of Cervus canadensis. Taxonomy (NCBI): domain Eukaryota; kingdom Metazoa; phylum Chordata; class Mammalia; order Artiodactyla; family Cervidae; genus Cervus; species Cervus canadensis. The sequence continues at coordinate 37,323,900 of NC_057408.1, forward strand.
CAGTTCTTTTGGGGGGGAGGCGGGCGGGTAGGGGGTTGGTGCCAGTTTAAGGACACGTTATGATTGCAGAAGAAAAATGTTTTGAGGCCTGTCCAGGTCTACTGCTGAAAACTTGAAAAAGTAGCAGCTGTGTTTCAAGATGAATTGGTACGTCATTAGCAGTTGCAGAAAAAGGGCCGGAGGTCAGAGCTACCAGCAGCTCTTGGTTTTCACACGTCCTTGTCCCCCCAACTCCATCTGCCTGTGTCTCCCCGGCTCCGCGGGAGACATAGCACTCCCCTTCTCAATTCTGGTCCGAGAAGAATGACAGCCTCTGATCAAAGCTGAAGGCCAATTTAAACCACCGTACATTTTGGTTCCCCAGTTTCCCTGTGGCTCCATTTTTACCCAACCTCTTCCAGCACTTCTGTCCCCGCAAAAGGTAAACACATTCCCTTTCCTCTCCAAACCTCTTTCAATGGCCCTGACCCCATTTTTTTCCCTCCAGCCTCAGAGCCACACTCCACCAGTTTCCCCTCTTGTGTCCTACTATTCCTTCTCACAGAATCTTTCTTCCGTCTTATAAACCAGCTCCTTGTGCCTTGCCCGAAAAGCAAGCAAAATCAAATCCAGGACAGTATCATTCTCCCCCACAGTCTAACTTTCTAAAGCATCTGTCAGCTCTTCCCCATCAAAATGGGGGAACATACCATCACAATGTTTTTATTTTCCTCCACCTTTTTCCTGACCTTTTGGTGAAGGTAGACTCTCCTCTCCCCCCCATCACTTTGACAGCTGTGTATAACACCCTTGGTAAGCAGCTGCCATCGAGGTGGATGGACTCAGCATTTCAACAGACCAATTTTGCTCAAGGACAATTAATCACCTGCCAGGAGCCAGATTTCCTCAGCCTATTTTCAGGCTTCATCCCATCTGAGCTCTCTGCAATTAACACTCAGCGCTGTTGGTGGTCCCTCTTGCTAGAAATGTCCTACTCTGATATTGAGCTGTTTTTTCCCCTGAGATTCCCCTTTTCTCAGTTTCCTCTGGTTTTCTTCTTGCCCGTAAGTGTATGTATTCTCAAAGATCTGCGCTTCGTTTATTTATTTACGGCTGTATTGGGTCTTCATTGGTGCGGTGAGCAAGGGCTTCGCTGTGGTGCTCAGGTTTCCCATTGCGGGCTCAGACGGTAAAGCGATTGCCTACAATGAGGGAGACCCGGGTTTGATCTCTGGGTCAGGAAGATCCTCTGGAGAAGGCAATGGCAACCCACCCATTGCCACTGCCCACTCAGTATTTTTGCCTGGAAAATCCCATGGATGGAGGAGGGTGGTAGGCTACAGTCCACGGGGTTGGAAAGAGTCGGACACGACTGAGTGACTTCACTTCCATGTTTCTCTTGTTGCAGAGCACAGGCCTGGGCCCACGGGTTCTGTAGCTGTGGTGCACAGGCTTAGGTGCTTGGAGGCATGTGGGATCTTCCTGGACTAGGGATCGAATCCATGTCTCCTGCCCTGGCAGGTGGATTCTTAACCCACCAGGGAAGTCTCTTGTCTTTTTTTTTTTTTTTAAGCTTATTTAATTCTATGGCTTCAAAGTTGGGATTTTTATGCTGTCTCAATTTCCTTCCTCCAATTCCTTTAACCCATTCCTGGACCCATCACTCCACTAAGAGACCCCCAAGTTGAAACCTCCAACGGACTCTCCCAGTCCTCAGTGTACTTGACTCAACAGGTTTAGACACTAATAACTGTTCTGCTCCCCCGACACATTATTCCCTCATTTCTTTGCATCTTTCTGGCATCTTCCCTGCTCCCGGGTGAGTCCCTCTTTTTCTACCCAAACATTAGATGTTCAAGTTCCTCGGGGACTCCCCCTTTCTCACTCGGGAATAACTCCCAGCCTCAATTACCTGGATGTGGGAGACTCACCAATGTTTATCTCTAGCTGACACTTCCTTGAGTTTCAGATACTTGTATGCATTGTTTACTACTGCATGCGTGCATGCTCAGTTGCTAAGTTGTATCCACCTCTTTGTGACTCCATGGACTGTAGCCCACCAGGTTCCTCTGTCCATGGGATTTTCCAGGCAAGAATATTGGAGTGGGTTGCCATTTTCTTCTCTAGGAGATCTTCCCGACCCAGGGATTGAACCTGTGTCTCCTCCATCTCTTGAATTGGCATGCAGATTCTTTACCACTGAGCCATCTGGGAAGTCTTATTATAACCGTTTTGAATCATTCTGATTAGAGATTGGGCATAAATAAGGAATTTGTGTTCTGACAAAATGAAGGTTACTGAATTAACAAGTGTAAATGCTGGTTTTCAAATGGAAGCACATGGTTTCTGAGGATTTCATTGTATAACTGTCCAGTACCACAGTTGGTGTTTATAATAATGACCCTCATTTAACAGGAACACATTCTGCTTGGTAAAGTTTGTTTTTTTAAGGCAGGCATGTTTGTAACATATTTTAGAAAGATTTTTCTCTAGAAGAGTTAAAACATTTTTTAAAGTTCCAGGTATTAGTGACTTCACTTTTGGACAAAGTTGGCCAAGTGAGGTCTTGCTGAACATGGTCCCATAAACACTGGCACTGTCCACACAGGAGACAGGATGGATTTTTCATGAATTTCCTCTGAAGGATTATAGATGATGATCCACATTTAAAAGTGTTAGCAAGTTTATATTCTAGACTCTACTGGCAGCAATTAAACAATAAAAATATGTCAAAATCTAATCAGATTACTTGAAATTTCTCAAAAAAAAAAAAAGAAGGAAAATGCAGCCTATCCCTGAAGTTGTATAGCTTCTGTGACATCAGTGAATAGCTCTGCCTTTTTAATAGTTTAAATCCTGATTGTCAGACTTATTACTAGGAAGATAAATGTGGTCAAACAGACAACAATAAAAATCATCCAGAGGTGTGAAAATACTGACTGCTGGGAAGAACCAGGCAAACACAGGAGGGCCTGAGGCATTTTCCAACACAAAAGTGACTCCAGAATGACACTTCCAGTACCTGCTGTGGGGGAGTTGGCATGGTGGGACTTCTTGGGCAGGTTGAAGATCTGTTCGCCGGGGTCGGGAGGAGGAATTGCGTCTTGCCCTTGTCGTGCCTCTACTGGGTCATACTCCTTCCCATCGTAGTTAGCATCGTAGAACTTCTTAAACCACTGGATAAAATCCAGGTTGTCCTGGAAACGCCCTTTCACTAGCTTCTCCACGGGAATTACCTGCAATATAAAAGCACTGGGTGAGTCACAATCCCCAGGCTGGTTTGTATTGAACACAACTGAAGAGCTCCCGAAACAGAACTATTCCCCTCTGTGTCTGCAATTCATGTCTATTGACCTCTCCCCTAGTATCTTAGCCAGTGGTATCCCAAAATTTATATAATTCTTCATTATACTAAAGAAAAATTAAAATGGTGTAGCTGATTCTCCTGGGATGTTTAATATATCTGAACAAACCATAAGGAAAATTAAAAGGTTGCAGCCAATTCTCCTGGAATATTTAACACATCTGAACAAACCTTCCAAAACAAGGAATACCCTGAGCTGTCAAGAAGGGTGGAGCCTCTTCATAGAATGTCTATTGCCAGAGCATCTCCCCCTAAAAACATCTGCGTCTGGGATGTTGTGCTGTTCCGACACACACAGCTCGACGGGTTTTCCTTATTTCTTTGTACCACTTGGTCCAATTGTGTTGGAATAAGCTCTAAACCGACTGTAACTATTAGAGAGTACCAATGAATAGGAACTCAAGTCAATGAAAACACATACTAATCTAATGGTTCTTCTGAAACAAAATGAGCTTTCATGGAACTTATTCACAATGTAGAGACACAAGCATAAAATAAAAGCAACTAACCACAATACAGGGCACAGTAATTCATGGGCTACACAGGAGCACAGTTAATGTGCCATGGGTGGGTGGGGGTGCAGAGGAAAGAAGAAACAGATTCAGGTGACGGGAGTCACAGAAGGCCTCCAGGAGGAGAAGAGACTCAGCATTTATGTCAATTTCTGAGACGAAGCTAGCTTTTCATGGAATACTCTCCTATTGGTAACCCAAAAAGCCAATCAGTATTACCTTCAGAGGACTTTTCATTGTACTATTTATAAATATTTTCTATTAAAAATATTGTACTATTAAAAATAAACATTGTACTATTTATAAATATTTTGTAACTTTTGTTTATGCTAATACTGTGATTATTTTAGCAAGAGCCTTCTTGGAGCATAAGGGCCTTTCATTAACATGCTACTGTATTTTGCTTTCTGCCAAACATGAACACGTATCAACAGTTTTAGATGCTGCTGCTGCATTAGCCAGGCAAAGCAGGCACTTAGTTCTGTTGACTCAATTTTGCATTTCCAATCAAAATTAAAGTCCCGAGGTCATAAGTCCAAAATCAGAGGTGACAAGCAAATATCTGTACAGGTACTTCTCCTGTGCTGTCACAGGCTAGGGCCAACACGGACAGGGACACTGTCTCTACACCAGGACCTTTGGGTAGAATCCTAGCATATTAAGCTGGAGAGGCCAACGAAGGTCATCAAGGTCACTGTCCCTCCAGTGACAGTACCAGAATTTTATCGTCAACATTCTTTTCCTTTTAATCTTCAACATTCTTACCAATGGCTAACCCTCTCTCTGTGTGAACACTTCTATGGATATGAAGCCCCAATTTTGTTACATGGCAAGTTCCGTCAATAAACCCATGAATGGGTGTCTCTCTTCTTTTCGATCTAGAAACACGTACACAGAAATGTATAGAGAAATGATGCTAATGAGGAAGGAGACCCTGCACAATTTTGTTTTTTTAACTTGCTATTTTATATTGAATTATAGTCGATTATAGTTCCAGGTGCACTCTAAGCTCTAGTTTTGAATAAATACACAAGGAGCCAAGTTGCAAATTAACCACAGCAAAGGTAATAAACTTGAAAATGATTCAAGAGGTTTAAATGTGTAAGAGAATGTATGTTTTGCAATAAAAATAATGAGAAGCCAAAATTTTCTTAATATTTTGATAAGAATGCTTTGATTATATGCTTTGAAGACACTAACTGCATTAAATAAAAAATATATACAGTTCAGCAAACTTTTCTGTTTTCTTTTAACCTCTCTTATAACCCAATATTTAACTTTTTATTTTCATAGCCTATTTATTACTATGCAAACAAAAGTTTTCCATTTCTCCCTTGCTTTTCTCTTTTTCCTTATTTAAAATTCATTTTTTTCCAACTTATTCCCTGCAAGAGCTATATCCTAAATAAAGACTATGACTTTAATATGTATATAAACTGAATGGGCTTCAGCAATAGTCCTTACGGGAGGAAAAAGGACTCTAGCCTAACTTCACTTGTATCACGCCAGGACAAAATTTTAAAGTTCAAAGCGGGTAAAAGAACATTTTATGGACAATGAGTGAGAATCTGAGTACATACACAGGACACTTGGGACGGGTAGTCCCTCACTTTAACTTCATAACCACAGGGACCAGGGTTCCGATCCCACTTTACAGATAGGTATACTGAAAGAATTTAAATAACTTCCTCAAGTCATGGTGCTAAGATTCAAAGCCATGCCATTTCTACGGGATTTCGTGATTTCTTTAAAGAAACAAAACGAATATGAAGAGCCACAGTGGCATCTGGCAAACATGAAAATTTCTCACCTGCATTGCTAATACAGAATAACAACATGTCAGCATTCATAATTTCTGTTAGAGTTTTTAGTTGAATGGCTACAAGTTTAGAAATCTCCTTAGATAAAAACCTCAACCAGGTATGAGAAGTGAGGGTTGTGCTTTATGCTGTATATACAAAACTCAGCCTACTGATATCAAGATATAGCCCCTTGAAATGTTTTTGGATTCTTGCACAAAAAGAAGTTTAAGCAAAGACGATGCATTTTACGGAGGTACAAATCTGTCTCCTACCTTATCAACATTCATTCGCTTGAACGATGCTTGCAGAAGCTTAAAATTGTGAATGTACTCATGCTCCAACTTTGCTTGAAATTTTACTTTCTTCAAACTAATGCAGCCTGGGAAGAGCATGTCCATGAACTGGCAGTAGGCCGCTCCTGAAAAGAGACAAGGACAGGACAGGTGTGAGTCCGAAGGCGCCACGTGTGACTGAGGGGCGCTGGGCAGGAGGGAGCCCCACGTCCTCAGCCCTCCTGCTGGGTGTGTTCCCCTCCTGACTGCACCCACACCTCCTGGTCCACCACGGCTGGGTGTTGGACAGTAGGGATGGGTCTGGATGCAGCTCCTCCACTTCCTCACCCCTAACCACTGTGGTACAGACGCTCTTCATGACAGCATCACCGGATTCCATCAAAAATGAAGAGAACTTCATTCTTTAACACGTAAGGAAATCAGGGTAGGAACAACACTTCTTAGCTTCTCTCAGAAAAAAAGGAACATATTTTTTCCTTCCATCGAGCTGCTACCAGCTCCAAATCATTAACATGTATAAGAGAAAAACAGCCGAAAATGTCTACATGAGCAAACTACAGGAAATATGGAGCTCGGAAAAAGAATATGTATATGACGCCCAAGCTGTTTTACATCCATCCTGCAAAATGGCTGAAGTTAAACTGTTTAACTAAGCCATCTAATACCAAAAACAGTTGTGTACCGATTTAATTCCAGTCCAGAGCAATGGGGTTCCTATATTAACATGAAGGATGGAGACATGGAGACTCTGAAACTTACAGAAGTTCGGAATCATACTGTTTATGACTGAGAAATGAAAATAATAAGACATGTCCGATGAGTCCCCTGAGGAAACAGTCATAGAAAAAAGGGTTCATTAGTAAGTCTTTCATATACATCTGTATGTACATTTTTATGAAGAACTCTTAGATCATTACAATTTCAACTAGAAAACTGCAGAAAGATCACAAATATTGATTCAAATCTTCTTAACAGTAAAGGCTAAAAGCATTGAGTAAAAGAAATTCTGAGTCAGAAAGGTTATTTTTCTTTTACAAGTAGGAAAAGCAATTGAGTGGTGAGAATGGGAACAAATAGCCATTTATGAGTGCTCTTTGCTTCTGCACTTCTCCAGATCCTCAGTCTGTTTCTATAATATGCCAGTAATATGCCTTTTTGAACATAAAGGGCTCCCCTCCATCCACTGGTGTCAAGGTTTTGTAAGAAGTCTTTTATTCTGTTTGAGAAACTCTCCCTTACATAGGAAGAGACCACTTGGTCTCTTATGTCAAACAGAGGCTGAGCATCCTTTACTGAGATAGGAATCCAAGAAAAGAGGGAAGCAGAAAATGTTAGTCAATTAGTCGTGTCCAGCTCTTTGCGGTCCCATGGACTAGCCCACCAAGCTCCTCTGTCCATGGGATTTTCCAGGCTAGATACTGGAGTGGGTTGCCCTTCCCTTCTCCAGGGGACCTTCCGGACCCAGGGATCGAACCCAGGTCTCCTGCATCACAGGCAGATTCTTTATCATGGGCCACCAGGGAAGCCCTATCAAGGATCTAGGGGCTGCTAAAGACAAAACGGTGAGGCAACTCATTATGTGTAGGTAAGACTATAAGGTGATACAATAGAGACCACAGTAAGTTATCACCTCCAGAATCTTTACATCTGTGATGCCTCCTTTAGACGCCAATACCCTGAGTACAAAACTGGGATTTTGTAGTCAAGCAGATGGGTTCTCTTAAAAACAAAAGAACGTAAAACAAACCCAAACAAAATACACTGGAAGAAATAAGCATCATGACCCTGGGGGGTGTTCTTACAGCTGTCATCCATTATCCGGCTCTTCCTCTTGACATGCCACCAGATGGAGCCAATACCAATAGCCACTCAACCTGATTTTTATAGAAAAGGGGATGTCTAAACCCAAGTGTCTCATTACCTGCCATTTAAAGAGTTATTTTCACTTCTGTAGTGTTCAACATAAAGTTTACTTATGGAGACACCAGTATCTATGCATTCTTACAAACCTACCAAGCAAATCACTCATTTTCCAAATTCGAAAAGTAATAGCAGCTTTTGAGGAAAAAAAGAAACAACTTGCATATAGAGTGTGAAGCAAGGAACGAAAAATCACCTCCATCATCCAGAGAAAACCACTGTTAATACTCTGGCACAAACCATTCTTTTTTTTTTTTTTTAATTTAACAGACCGTGATTCCTTTTCCAGATCATTAAATATTCTCTACTGACATTTTTAATGGCCTTCTGATTTTTATATCATGCTTAGCAACTTTCCCAAGCCAAGATTACATAAATATGCATGTGTATTTTCTTTAAGTACTTTTATGGTCTCAACTTTTACATTTACATTCTGAATCCATGTGGAATTTATTTCGGTCTATGATGTAAAGGATGGTTCTAATTTTAGTTATTCCAAATGTTAGTGAAAATGGCATTTTTGGCTCCCCAGCAATTGGACGCCTTCCCATCTGACTTGATGCAACAGGACCCTGCCTCCCACCACAGCACCGAAGGTGGGCGGACAGTCCTTTCCCCACACCCAGCTTGTGACTTAGGCTCTGTCTTTGGATGCTCTTGCCTGGGTTTCTGAATCTTGAGGGGGTGAGTGAAACATGCAGGGGCCATTAGAATTTGGTCATGGTGGCCACGGTGGGATCTAGCAGAAGCTGGAGCAGCCCATCATCATCCTGACCATCCCAGGCCAGTGGCTTGAGCAAGGCTCTCTTTCTAGTTTCTTAGCATCTTTTGCTTGCTGTCATCTTATGAGCTTGGTTTCCCCAAAGACCCTGAGCTGCCCAGAACCATTTCTGTAAATCTGTCTTTGCTTCAACTTGCCACAATTATTTTCTGCTATTTTCTAACCCCAAATGCTGACTGATAAAGTTAGGGAGGTGTTGAGCACCACTGTTTCATAAATAATCTATACTTTTCCCACTGAGGAATAACTGTTTTTACTCTCTATGACTTTTCTAATACATGCTCTTAAAGTCTTTTCTTAGTTGCTTTTTTTTGGGGGGGGGGTCCTGTCCCTGTGATGGTTGCACACTCTTCCTGGTAGCTCAGTGGTAAAGAGTCTTGCCAATCTGCCTGCCAATGCAGGAGACCTGAGTTTGATCCTTGGGTCGGAAAGATCCCCTGGAGAAGGAAGTTCCCAGTATTCATGTCTGGGAAATCCCATGGACAGAGCCAGGGGTTACAGTCTGTGGGGTCACAAGAGAGTCAGACGTGACTTAGTGACTAAACAACAGCAATCACAAGTATTACTACATGTAGAATAATTTCTCCTCTCCCTTTCCTCAAAAATTTCTCAAATTCTGTTACGCATTTATTCTTTCTATAACATTTTTGAATTTGTCATTCACAGCACAAAGAAAACAGATTTTCTTTTAAAAGCAGTCATTTACTATGTAGTGACAGAGCTTTATTGAAATATAATTCATACACCATGAAGTTCAATCTTCTAAAGTTTATAATCCAGAGGTTTTTTAACACAGTCACAGAATCATGCCTCTATCACCACTTTCTAATTCCAGAAGGTTTTCAAGATTTTCACCGGCCAAAAAAACCCCAGTCATGTTAGCTGCCACTCTTGACTCTCTCCTCCCCCAAGGCCATGGTAATTAAGCACTAAATCGGTTTTCGGTTGCTATGGACTTGCTTACTCTGGACATTTCATATAAATGGAATCACAAAGTATGTGGCCTTTGCATCTGGTTTCACTCACTCAGCAAAATCTTTCCCAGGTTCATCCAGGTTGTGGTATGTGTCAGAACGTCATGTTCTTTTTTTATGGCTGAATAATACTCCATTGTATGAATACAACATATTTTATTGATTCAATCATCAGCTGATCAACATTTGAGTTGTTTTCACTTTGGGGTTATTATGAACAATGTTGCTACAAACACTCATCTACAAGATTTTGCATGAACATAAGTTTTCAATTCTCCTGAGATATACCTAGGAGTGGAAAAGGGCGCTTTTGTGTTTAACATTTTGAAACACAACCAGACTGTTTTCCAAAGCAGGTGCTCCATTTCACAATCCCACCAGCAATGTATGAGGGTTCCAGGTTCTCCAGATCTTCACCAACATTTACTGTCTTTTTGATTCTAGTCATCCTAGTGCATGTATATTTTTGATTTCCCTAAAGACAAATGATGTTAAACATCTCTTCCACATGCTTTTTGATTATTTTTATATCTTCTTTGGAGAAATGTTTATGCAAATCCTTTGCAGGGGGCAGGGTTAGTTGCTCAGTCATGTCCAACTCTTTGAGACCCCATGGACTGTAGCCTGCTGGACTCCTCTGTCCATGGAATTTTCCATGCAAGAATACTGGAGTAGGTTGCCATTTCCTTCTCCAATGTCAATCCCTCGCTCATTTTTAAATGAGGTTAAATGTCTTCTTATTGGTGAAGTGAAGAGTTTTGCTACATTTCAGAAACAAGTCTTTTATCAGATATTTGCTTTGCAAATATTTTTTACTGTGAATTGTCTTTTTCTTCCTTTTTAAAAAAATATTTATTTATGCTGCACCAGGTCTTAGTTGGGACACACAGGATCCAGTGGGATCTTCGATCCTTGTTTTAACATGCAGGATCTTTAGTTGTGGTATGGAAAATCTTTAGTTGTGGCATGTGGGATCTAGTTCCCTGATCAGGGATTGAACCTGGGCCCCCTGCATTGGGACTGCAAAGTCTTAGTCACTGAACCGTCAAGGGAAGTCCCTGATTGTCTTTTTCTTGATGATATCCTTTGAAGTACAAAATTTTTTAACTTTGATGAAGCACAATTCATCCATTGTTTCTTTTGGTAATTACTTGGTTTCTGTCATATCTAAGAAACCACTGCTTAATCCAAATGCATAATGATTTCACTAACTTCTCTTCTAAAAGATGTTTAGTTTTAGTTCTTACATTTAGGTCAATGGTGCATTTTCAATTATTTCTTCTATACACTGTGCAGTTTGGATCCAAATGTCATTATTTTGTACATGATCATTCAGTTATCCCAGCACCATTTAATTATCTTGGCACTCTTGTTGAAATCAATTAATTATATATATATGTGTATACACACACACACACATGGTTTATTCCTGAGCTTTCAATTCTATTCCATCTATATACCTATCCTTGGGCCAGTAACACTATCCTGACTACTACAGGTCTGTAATCAGTTTTCAAATCAAAAGTAGAAGTCTTCAAACTTTGTTTTTCCTTTTCAAGATTCCTTCAGCTATTCTGGGTTCCATGAATTTACCTATTAATCTTAGAATCAGCTCAATTCCTGTAAAAAGGTAGTTGAGATTGTGACAGGGACGTAAGTGAATCTAAAGATTAATTTGGGGAGCAATGCCATCTTAACAACATTAGGCTTTCCAATCCACAAACAGGAGATGTCTTTCCACTTAAGTTCCTCCAATGATGTTTCAAAGTTTTTGGTGTATGTCTTCCAATTCTTCGTTAAATTTCTTCCTATTGTAATCTCTTTAATGCTATTTTACATGGAACTGTACTCTCAATTTTATTTTCAGATAACACTCCTAAGGTTGATTTTGGGATACTGATCTTGCATCCTCCAATCCTGCTTATTCGTTTTAATAGTTTTTTGTTGGTTCCTTAGGATTTTCTACATGTGAGATCATGACTCTAGTTTTAATTTCTTTCTTTCCAAGCTCAATACCTCATTTCTTTTTCTTTCCCAACTGGCCTGGCTGGAACCTCTAGAAAAATGTTGTATAAAAGTGCTAAGAGTGGACCTCCTGTCTTATTCTTGGTCTTTGTGGGGGAAGCAACTAGTTATTCACTCTAAGTATGATAACCTTTGCAACCCTATGGGCTGTAGCCTGCCAGTCTCCTCTGCCCATGGGATCTCCCAGGCAAGAACACTGGAGTGGGTTGCCATGCCCTCCTCCAGGGAATCTTCCCGACCCAGGGATTGAACTTTCATCTTTTATGTCTCCTGCATTGGCAGGCAGGTTCTTAACCACGAGCACCACCTGGGAAGCCCAAATATAATAATAACCATGGGTTTTTCATAAATGACATTATCAGATTGAAAAGTTCCTTTCTATTCCTAGTTTTAGTGATTTTTAATCATAAAAGGGTATTAAATTTTGTCAAATTCCTTTTTTAATATTCACTGAGACTATCATGTGGCTTTTGTCCTTTATTAATACTGAGTACAACACTGCTTTTCATATGTTAAGACAACCTTGCATTAACCCCATTTGATCCTAGTATATAATCCTTTTTGTTTGTTGCTGGATTTATTCTGCTAGTATTTGTTGAGGATTTTTGTGTCTTTATTCGTAAGAGATACTGATTTATAGTTTTTGTGTGATATCTTTTTTTTTTTTTTTTTTGGTTTTGGTATCAGGGTGATACTGACCTCAGAGAATGAATTGTAAAGCATTCCCTCTCTTTTATTTTTTGGAACAGTTTTTAAAGGATTGGTGTTAGATTTTCTTTAAATGTTGGTAGAATTCAATGTTAAGTTATTTGGGTCTGGGTTTTTATTTGTGGAAATTATTTCTTTTTTAATTGCCAATGCAATCTTTTGTTACATAGGACTATTCACAATTTCTATTTTTTAAGTTTTTGTAGTTTATGCCTTTTTAGGTTATCTGTCCATTTTATCTAGATTGAAAATTACTGCTTTTAAACATTTACTTTTATTGCTATAGTTATTATTCATGAGTTCTAATAAATTTTCAGTTAGTTCTCTGAGGTTTTATCAGGAGAAATCAATGCATAAAATAATGCATTTGTTGTACCATGTATATATGTATATATACATAAAGTATACAAAAAATATATACCAACTACCTTTTCAACTACCATGGAGATAACAAAAATGTTTTCCTCCTTTGATTAACATTAAATTTCTTCAGTCATCATCATTGATTTCCTAATGTTGAATCATCTTTGCATTCCTGAACTAAGTCTTACTTGGTGGTGTCCACAAAGTTTTCATTACAGTGCTGGCTTAGATTCACAAACTCTTAAATGAGATTGTGTGCAACATTTTTTGTACGGTTTTGTCTTCTTTTCTTATGGTTCTTTTAAGTTTAAAGAAATAACTTAAAACTATGGGAAACCGTCCACATTTTTGAGGGTCTAAAAGCTTGAGCACTAGAGTTAAAAAAAAAAAAGATCTGGTTAGAATCCTTATCGCACATCAGCTACCAGTACGTCCTGGGCTTTTCACACCTTCCCTACTCATTCATTTCACCTGAACAGCAAAGAAGCTGACTAATTTCTTCAATAAACAATGAATTAAAGGGTGGATTACATTAGCATTTGCAGTAAGTTCAAGTTATGTTATATGATCATTTAGGTATAACATTGTATGTCATTTTCTAGAGTCAAAGGAGGCCCTGAGAATTAAAAAAAAATATATCTTACTGACTTCGAAAATGTTGCTAAAGAATTGTTGCTACTGCCTCTGGGTATCTCCATTTGGATATTTTCAACTTCATTCCTCAAATCTCTAGTGCTTAAAAGAGACATCATGAAAAGGATACCTTGATATTAACTGTTGCTACTAAGAAGATCATCAGTGGTTCTTGTGGGGCAGGAATCCACACTCAGGCATATCTTAAACAAGGCTGTCATGTTCTGACTCCCATCAAAGGGCACCCCTCCATCTGTGCTCTGGGTCCCATCTCCCCTCACCTTCTCATGGATGTCACTACTGCAGCTTTCCTCACTCTCCTGCAATGTCAATTTCTCTCCATGTGGTCTTTGTTGTTGTTTTTTTTTATGTGGACCATTTTTAAGTCATGTCCAACTCTTGTGACCCCCAAGGACAGTAGTCCCCCAGGCTCCTCTGTCCATGGGATTCTCCAGGCAAGAATATTGGAGTAGGTTGCCACTCCCTCCAGTGCATCTTCCTGACCCAGGGGTCGAACCCGGGTCTCCTGCATTGCAGGCAGATTCTTTACCAACTGAGCTATGTCTTTACTGAATTTGTTACAAAATTGCTTCTGTTGTATGTGTTGATTTTTTGGCCCTGAGGCACCTGGGCTCTTAGCTCTCCAAGCAGAGATTGAATTCACACCCTCTTCACTGGAAGGTGAAGTCCTACACTAGAGCGCCAGCAAAGTCCCCTGACTTTTCTTAACATGTGCAAACATGCTCTGCTGTCATATGATTTTGACAAAATAAGATTTTAAAAACCTCCTTAACTCCATATAATCTGTTAGTTTGTTGTTGTTTAGTCCCTAAGCTGTGTCCAACTCTTTTGCGATCCCATGAACTGCAGCTTGCCAAGCTCCTCTGTCCATGGGATTTCCCAGGCAAGATACTGACGTGTATTGCCATTTCCATCCACTTCCATCTCCATGGGATCTTCCCTACCCAGGGATCGAACCCGTGTCTCCTGCATTGCGGGCAGATTCTTTACCACTGAGCCACCAGGGAAGCCCCAATCTTTTAGCTACTATGCCATTTATTTCCTCCTATACACGGCAAAACTTGACAAAACTGTCTTTATTTTCAATGTTTACTCTACCACTCAAACCAATTCAATTGTCTTCCAATCTTACTATAGAGGTTACCAAGGTTATCAATAATCTCTCTGTTACTGAGTCAAATAGTCACCTTTTTTTCTTCATCCAGCTCAACCTCTGAACAGTACTGGGTTCTGGTGACCAGTACCTCCATCTTCAAAGTCTGCATTTTGTTCCTTAATTAGACAAAACAGGTACCAACTAACTTAAAAATCGAGGAATTGCTGCCATTGTCCTAAAAGTCTAGCCAGCCACAGTTTAGGATGTTGCTCACCTCATTGACAGGTGTAGAGATTTGGGGTCATTTCATTCATCCCACAATAATGTGGCCTACATTTCACACAGATCCCACTTTCATCAGATGATGCCAAGGTTGCCATGATTCATGTACCGCCCCTTGCTAAGGATACACCCGTGGTTCCTGTGAAACCATTACAAAATTCAAACTCCTTCCCTGCCTGCAGGGCCCTGTGACCAGGCCTCTGTCCACCGCTCCCTGGAAGCTCCGTTCACACTGGCTTCCTTGTTACTCCCCGTTCTTGCTATTCATAGCAAGGCTTAGAGGTCACCTCCTCAGAGGCCGTCCCTGACCACAGCAACTGAGGTGACCCCTGCGTTACTCGGCCACCTCATTTAGTTTTATGTCTGGGATTTTATGGTTAACTCATCCGTTGGTTTGTGGACTGCAGGTTTCAAGAGAGTCTGCACTTTAATCTGGCTGGGTCCGCTCTGTATCCAAGCCTTTAATGTGGTACCTTGCACGGTAGGAGCATCAGTAAACATCTGGTTAATGAATGAGGGTTTACAGGTTGTAGCAGCTGAACCACAACAAGGGCTGGTAAACAATAAAATTCTAATGTTACCAAAGTCCTGGATAAGAGGCATTACTGGAAGAGTTGCTATCTATTTTTTTAAGAATTGATGGGGTAGAAATACATTAAAGACAAAACAAAAACCTAACCAAAACAAGAGCTACTCTGGAAATCAGTCTTCAGAAAAGTGAAAAATAAGCTTTAAAAGGCTAAATACTAGCTATCACACCAAGGTAAAAGCAATACAAATTGTAGGATGTTGTGCTTACCAAGACATTAATTATGATGGGCTATGCTCTAAGCCCATTGGCTCAAGGTGCTACTGCAGTTTTATGAAGGTCAGTGAGATTCTGGAAATAATCAGGAAAAAAGCAGAAAAAAGGAAAATATTCTGCCTTTGTACAGTGCCATGCTATGCCTGCGCTTATAGCCCTGAGGATAATTTCAGTTGCAATATATCAAAAGTGACATAATGGAGCTGAAAAATTGGGGGACAGGAATTCAAAATGAACAGCTGGGGCACGGTATGAAGGCAGAACTCAAGAATGAATATTCAGACTCAAAAGACTTGAGGATGTATGATTTAGGTCTATGAAATCATGAACAGCATGAGAAGACAATCTCATTTTTACCAGATCCCATCCCAGCACCCCAGCAGAAGAATATCAGAATAAACTGACATTTTTTTAAAAGGAAAGTTTCAGATAACAAAAGAGAAAGGAGATAGTACTCAACAAGTTTATGGGTTGTATTATGCCAAGAAATAGACAAAAGGAAAACACCTACATTTGTGTAAAATCTGTAAAGCGTTCCTATCTATTCAAAACCTTCTGAATCCCACGGAAGTAAGTATTTTAAATTATCATCACCCTATTTTATAGACTTGGGAACAGGTTCAGAAAGTCATTCTGCTACCAAAAGTAACACAAGAGGAATTTTACACTCTGTTGTGAACTCCAATTAAAAAGTTTTTTTTCTTCTCCTTCTCTAAGCTGCTTCCAAGATTTATAAAATTTAAAGGTTCAAAGAGAGCTTAGAAAACTTGCTAGATTATAATTTTATAAGGAGTCACAAAGGAAAGAGAACATACGAACCTTTCAGACTGATGGGAGCGGTGTCAGCCATTCCCTCCTCATAGGAGGATCTTGGGCTGGACAGAGAGCTCATTAATCTGCCCCAGAGTCATGATTTTATATTTTAGTATACATACTCCTAATAACTTTATTTTACATATATAGGGTATATATATGTGTGTGTATATATATATATAAAGCATATCCTCTCCCAATAATATATTACTATTCACTTTTCTGCACACCTGTAACACAACACTGTAAGTCAACTATTATACAACAAAAATTAAAATAAATAAATAAATTTCTATAGTCCTTGAAAAAAAATAATACATTACTGCTGTCAAGATTTCACAGTACTTTCCCAGAAATGGGACACAATCTGTGGAGAAGACATCAAGCTATATTTGGTTTGGCCATGAACGGCTACTCAAATTGCCCATCTGATTTTCTCCCAGGCCAGGGAACCCTTCTACAGAAAAGCCTATGTCACTGAGGTATTCATTTATCACTTTGCATAATCTTACTTGGTACCAATAAAGGGTCAGAAGCAAAAAGATGACATCTATTTAATGGACACATCTGTGCAATTATACCTTTAATTACAGAAATCATACAACTTTTTAAAAAAGCTTATTTTCTCAAATTACTATCAGTGAAGACAGAGGAGGGGGTGGGAAGGATAGAAAACCAGACTACTGGTCCTTGGAGCAAAGCCTCGATCATCCTGAATGGACTGTGACATGTCATCACACCCTTCTAAGTCAACAGTATTCCTAGCTGCAAAATGTCTGGTCTGGACAGATCTCTAAGCCCTAAAATGAGATGATTCTCTAATTCGCAGTCCATCACCAACTTGTCTTTTAAGGGACACTTGATATTTCTGCTAATTAGGAGACAACAATGTGTTTCATCCTCATATGACTAAGACTTTTGCCAGCGTGCCTGCTTGTAGCCATCGCCATCTTTTGCTCGGTTGCTATGGGAGACAGGAGTATGTAGCTGCATCTGCAGGATGCTCTCAGGAGCACCCACTCATGTCCTTCCCACCCAGGTACCCTTCTTTGAGCTCTTGATACTGATACACTCAGCAACATAATCATACTTTCTGTCATCTTCGGCAGCTGACTATTAAGTATCTTTCCCATTAGAATACTGCTTTTATACAATAATCACAAAATCATTCCCACTCTGTTTTTGCATTCAGCCCATCTTTCCTTGAACTGATCTCACCGCAGAACTGCATCGGTTACCAAAGCCCAAACCTCATGCTGGAGGCAGTATTCCCTTTGGGAAATCGGGGCTTCCTAATGAGCAAAGCGAGGCTGCAAAACACAGGGTTACAGATTTCCATCACATCAGCAGAAACCACGCGACCTACACAAACACAAGGCTTGAAGACTTTAATGGCAACTATGACACAATGCTTTGAAACGTGAACATTTTAAAGGAATTTAAAGTTCCCAACTTCAACTCCATTTTTCTAATCCAACAAAAATGTGCTGAAATTGGTAGCAGCCCCATGCTGTTTTCACAGGCATCTTTCGCATTCCTGGCATGAGCAGCAGCTTCATAGCTTCAGTTACACAGTATTATTTAACTTGGTGAAAGTGACCTTAGGACACTGTCTACTTCACCTGTCCAGAATCACAGATTCACAAATAGAGATCTGGAATTGAGAAACTTGGTTTCAACTGAGTTCAAGCCCTGGAATTCTCAGGGTCCTCAACTGAGCTTCCTGCTTCTTCCTTCGGCTTGGAGTTATGTCAGAAACTTTTAATTCATATTTTAAATGAGTCTCAAAGACAGATAGCTTTCAAACCGATTCCTTGGAGAGGAAAAGGAGTTGGAACCAGCAGGAAGACTTCATCTCCTGCAGACATAGATGGAGAAAGCTTCTGTGACTTATACTCGATACTAAAAGCACTCCATCCATGCCCTTCTCCCACTCAGGAAGCTGTCAAAGGATATTTTCATCTTTCTTTTATAGAAAAAGAAATAAGCTAGCAATCATCATGCCAACAGATGGATTTTTAAGAGTATCATCAGATATATTAAAAATCCTTGTCAAACCATGTCATTGGGCTTTCATCTGATACATGTCCTCAAGTTTTACTGATTCCTATGATATAAAACCTTTTTAAGAATCTTACAAGGCTGCGGCAAATTACAGTTAAAGATACCAAAGCTCTCTGTTCACAACCTGCCTTCAAAAACCAGGAGTCTTTTTTATAAAGTAAGTGTTGTATTAGTCGCTAGGTCGTGTCCAACTCTTTGTGACCCCATGGACGGTAGCCCGCCAGGCTCCTCTGTCCATGGGATTCTCCAGGCAAAGACACTGGAGTGGGTAGCTATTCTCTTCTCCAGGGGATCTTCCCGACCCAGGGATCAAACCTGGGTCTCCTGTGTTGCAGGCAGATTCACTGTCTGAGCCACCAGGTAAGCCCCCCAAGATCAATGCAGTGAGTTGATTTAAAAGTGGTTGTTCATCAAAAAATCATGGAAGACTGAAGACTGTTTTCTTTCTACAGTAGGAAATTTCAATACAGTAAAAATCTACATTGGGCTTCCCAGGTGGCGCTAGTGGTAAAGAATCCGCCTGCCAATTCAGGAGACTCAAGTTCAATCCCTGAGTTGGGAAGAAGCCCTGGAATAGGAAATGGTTACCCACTCCAGTATTCTTGTCTGGAAAATCCCACGGACAGAGGAGCCTGGCGGGCTATACTCCATGGGGTCCCAAAGAGTCGGCACAAAAGAGCCCCTGAGCACAGCACAAAAATCTACACACCAAATAGCCCTTGATTAAGATTAAGGTACCAATATTTGTATTTAAAAGTATATTTTAGAGAAATAATTAGATTATGACAGATAGAAACATGTAATACTCAGAACAGAGCTAGTATTTTAAGAGTGGTAAAATAAAATCATGAAAATAATTTTCACAGACATGAACTGTAATTCTGAGTTGCAAACTGGATGCAAAGAACGCTAAAGTCTAACTGGACCGTTTCCAGTTGTTTTGTTCAATGAAATCATAATTACCCTGCAACTTAGCATCTTGCAGTTGAATGCCTTAGGGAAAAACACAAAACTTCAAATCTGCCTGCTGATGCAAACAAAGATTCAGTCACCTGACACAAAAAAGAAATGGCAGGTGAAGAATCATCGTGTTGGTATGAAAGGTTTCTTTTCATGACGACCCGGAGCTGGGTGCTTGGTTTCACTTCTCGTTTCTAACGCCAGTGACTTCGTTTAGGGTAATGCACTCATCGAATTTTATCAAAACAAGCTGTCTGACATAAGCAGCTTCGTACCATAAGCTCTGGCCTCTACATGGGAATCAGGAATGCAGGAATGGGAGAGGCACTCGGAGCGCAGACAGGAATGGTGGCAGGACAAAATGTCACTGGCTCCCAGATGCTGAAACTGGCAGCACGACGTCCCTAAGGCCAAAGTCCGAGAATAGAGCTGAAGTTAGAATCTGGCTTTCCAGACAGAGGAAGAGAGGCAGCAGGAAAAGCTTTTATTACAAATGAAAAACAAGTTAGAAAGATACATGGGAAACCCATTCTGAAGGGGTCACTTTTCTTACCGGGGTAATCAAAATAGAAAGTTTGGTAAAGCTGTAATAGCAGAGGATATAGTTTCTCTATGACTGTGCACTCATGGATTTTCACACATTTGTTTGTATTACCTCCTCTAATGGACAAAAAGAAATTTTTTAAGTACTGAAATTACATGAGTGACTATGTAAAAGGGCAAGATTTGTATTTTTTTTAAACAGAATATTTCACTTAATTTATTTTTGGGGTTGGGCTGGGTCTTTCTCTAGTTGTGGGGGTCGGGGGGCTCCTCTCTAGTTGCGGTGCACAGCCTTCTCGTTGCGGTGGCTTCTCTTGTTGCAGAGCACATGCTCCAGAAGCAGGGGCATCAGTACCTGCAGCAACAGCTGTAGTGCGTGGGGGCTCCGTAGCTTCGGCACACGGGCTCTGGAACATGGGCTCAGTAGTTGTGACGCATGGGCTTGGGTGCTCCATGGCACATGGAATCTTCCTGGACCAGGGATTACACCTGTCCATATGCACTGGCAGGTGGATTCGTACCCACCAGAGAAGTCCAAAAGGCAAGATTTCAGTTAAGAAAAGCTTTAGGAGGTAAGAATCTGAAAAGCTGGATTTCTCATCTAATTTCTGTGGTTATAAAGAAATGCCCATCTGGAAGGTGGTACAGACGGATGTCGCTTGGTTTCTTAATCAATGAAAAAAATCAATAAACCAACAAATACTTATTGAGGAAAATCATTTTACTCTTAAAGGACCAAGAAATTTAGTTTTGAGAGATCAGAGAAACATACATGGAAATACTAGCAAAAGTACAAAACATCTCTAAGAGTTAAACTATATGGCAGAGTCACAAGGATTAAAGGAGTTAGTTCAAAACTTCTGTCTAACTGTTGTTGTTTAGTCACTGAGTTGTGTCCGACTCTTTGCAACCCTATGGATTGCAGCATGCCAGGCTTCCCTGTCCTTCACCATCTCCCAGAGCTGACTCAAACTCGTGTCCATTGAGTCAGTGATGCCATCCAACCATCTTTTCCTCTGTCATCCCCTTCTCCTCCTGCCTTCAATCTTTCCTGGCATCAGGGTCTTTTCCAATGAGTCAGTTCTTCGCATTAGGTGGCCAAAGTACTGGAACTTCACCTTCAGCATCAGTCCCTCCAATGAATATTCAGGACTGATTTCCTTTAGGATGGACTGGTTTGATATCCCTGCAGTCCAAGGGACTCTCAAGAGCCTTCTCCAACACCATAGTTCAAAAGCGTCAATTCTTCAGTGCTCAGCTTTCTTTATGGTCCAACTCTCACATCCATACATGACCAGTGGAAAAACCATAGCTTTGATTATACAGACCTTTGTAGGCAAAGAAATAATGTCTCTGCTGTCTAGGTTGGTCATAGCTTTTCTTCCAAGGAGCAAGCATCTTCTCATTTCATGGCTGCAGTCACCATCTGCAGTGATTTTGGAGCCCAAGAAAATAAACTGCTCAATAAACTCCCCCCAAAGAGTAATCAATATTATCAAACAGATAAAGTCAAGTCAAACTTGCACAGTCATTTCTAGACCTGAAGGACCTTGACTTCCGGTGTTGAGGTTAATGGTACTCAATGACCTTAAGACCTAAAGAGGGAACACACACATTTTGCTGAATGAATAGGCTGGAAGGTAGCACTGGGGATGGTCTTCAGAGAGGCATTTCAAGCCAAAATAGGGAATTACAACAGCTGGTGAAAGCTGAGTTTGGGCAAATGCAGGCAACAGGGAGGGAAGTGAAGGGGGAAGATGCTAGGAAGATGGATTGCTGACAGACTATTCAAGGCTTTAAAAGCAGCAGCTTAAGTTAATTTGGTAGGTAGTGGGGGAACCAATATTTCTAGGCACAAGTTTCTTTAGAGAAGAGTCCCTTAAACTGTGCCATTTTTAAGCTCCAATTTTAAGAATGTATCTATTTTAGAGGCAAATGAGATTAAGGATAAATGACCTAAAGCTGTCCATCGACAGATGAGTGGATACAGAAAATGTGGTATATACAATATCCATACAATGTAATATTATCCAGCCATTACAGAACAGACTTTTGAACTCTGTGGCAGAAGGTGAGGGTGGGATGTTTCGAAAGAACAGCATGTATATTATCTATGGTGAAACAGATCACCAGCCCAGGTGGGATGCATGAAACAACTGCTCGGGCCTGGTGCACTGGGAAGACCCAGAGGAATCGGGTGGAGAGGGAGGTGGGAGGGGGGATCGGGATGGGGAATGCGTGTAACTCTATGGCTGATTCATAGCAATGTATGACAAAACCCACTGAAATGTTGTGAAGTAATTAGCCTCCAACTAAAAAAAAAAAAAAAAAAGAATGAGATTACCATAGTAAGTGACAAAAAGATAAATAGGATATCACTTATTGTGGAATCTAAAATAAGCCAGAAATGAACTAATTTATGAAACAGAAACAGACTCACAGACATAGAGAACAGACTTGTGGTTGCCAAGGGGAAGGGAGTGTGGGGCCTACGTTACAGCACAGAGGACTATATTCAATATCCTGAGATAAGCCATAATGGAAAAGAATATGAAAAATAATATAGGTATGTATAATTGAATCACTCTGCTTTATAGCAGAAATCAACAGAATACCGTAAACTAACTATACTTCAATAAATTTTTTTTTAATCCCTAAAGCTTATAAACCATCCCAATTTCTCAGCAAATTTCTATTAGACTACTGCTCATATCACTCTATCAACAGTACTATATGCAGGCCACTGTGTGACCTCCAGGTGTCATAGTTGATGAAGAAGCTTTTAGTAGGTGTGAACAGAGCACAAACCCGCAGTCCATTTCTACACTATGGACCACTCACTACGAATCAATGTTAGAAAGACTGCCTTCTTAACGGCTAAAGTCACTGTCCCTGGGACTGGGACCTGCAAGGTTCTTCCCAGATCAAAGCCATTCTACCTCCTCTCCAAGGCTTGCAGCTGAGGGTTCCTTCCCTACTGCCACCCCTCCTCACATCCAGTCCTCCAGCTCTCACCAATGCCAAAACTATCACCAATACCAACACCATCCCCTCCTTTCCAGAGATGGCCATCTTCCCCACAGCTCCCTGAGAAGAGGCCTGGAAGCCAGAGAGAGCCCAAAAGACCAAGGTGGTACCAAAGGAAGCCCCCAGCATTGCAGAGGAACTACCATGTCACATTCATGCAGACCGTGATACACAAGACAGTATTTTTCTATAATACACTGCTTTCTGCATATTTCCCAGGTTTATCCTTGTCTAGGCAGAGGAACCAGAGATCAAATAGCCAACATCCACTGGATCACAGAAAATGCAAGAGAGTTCCAGAAAAACATCTACTTCTGCTTTATTGACTGTGCCAAAGCCTTTGACTGTGTGGATCACAAGAAACTGTGGAAAATTCAAGAGATGGGAATACCAGACCACCTGACCTGCCTCCTGAGAAATGTGTATGCAGGTCAAGGAGAAACAGTTAGAATCAGACATGGAACAACAAACTGGTTCCAAACTGGGAAAGGAGTACGTCAAGGCTCTATATTGTCACCCTGCTTATTTAACTTATATGCATAGTAGAAATGCCGGGCAGGATGAAGCACAAGCTGGAATCAAGACTGCTGGGAGAAATATCAATAACCTCAGATATACAGATGACATCACCCTTATGGCAGAAAGTGAAGAAAAACTAAAGAGCCTCTTGATGAAAGTCAAAGAGGAGAGTGAAAAAGTTGGCTTAAAACTCAACATTCAGAAAACTAAGATCACGGCTTCCAGTCCCATCACTTCATGGCAAAGAGATGGGGAAACAATGGAAACAGTGACAGATTTTATGTTCTTGGGCTCCAAAATCACTGAAGATGGTGACTGCAGCCATGAAATGAGAAGATGCTTGCTCCTTGGAAGAAAAGCTATGACCAACCTAGATAGCTAGACAGCATATTGAAAAGCAGAGACATCACTTTGCTGACAAAGGTCCATATAGTCAAAGCTATGGTTTTTCCGGTAGTCATGTATGGATGTGAGAGTTGGACTGAAAAGAAAACTGAGCGCCAAAGAATTGATGCTTTTGAACTGTTGTGCTGGAGAAGACTTGAGAGTCCCTTGGACTGCATGGAGACCCAACCAGTCCATCCTAAAGGAAATCAGTCCTGAATGTTCATTGGAAGGACTGATGCTGAAACTGAAACTCCAATACTTTGGCCTCATGATTCGAAGAACTGACTCACTGGAAAAGACCCTGATGCTGGGAAAGTTTGAAGGCAGGAGGAGAAGGGGACGACAGAGGATGAGATGGTTGAATGGCATCACTGACTCAATGGACATGAGTTTGAGCAAGCTCCAGGAGCTGGTGCTGGACAGGGAAGCCTGGCGTGCTGCAGTCCATGGGGTTGCAAAGAGTCAGACACTACTGAACTGAACTGAACCCTTTTCTAAGCACAATTCTAGTATTATGAGGATCCCAAATTAGTATGAGGAATGTACACGTATTTACTTCTGAGATTCAATCCTAGAAGAAACTGAAAGAATGAAATGTAATTTTAAAAAGAAAGAAAAGAAGGCAAGAAAGAAGTTTTCTTTAAAAACATTGAATTTTTTAATGTTATACTTCACTGTAATCAAGTGTAATTTTAAAGTTGACATACACTATGAATTGTCAAACAAATACATAATCTAAAAGAAATCAAAGTGGAGAAGTGATCTTCCTTTGGAGAATGCTAGGAGAAACTGTGGGAAATTTTGTCATCACGAGTTTCCCATTTATATGCTTCTTATTGTCAAATTGGTCTAGGTTAAGACCAAACTCTTGGATAAGAACAAACTCCTGACCCAATCTGTGGAGTGATGGTTATTTTAAGAGCTGCCAAGCAATTCTTCTGTTTTCAGGTATGTCATTCTAACATGCCCAAGATGCCCAAACATTTGATGATGACTTCTGACACTCCTTTTTTTTTTAAATAGTATTTACATGACTGATAAAACTGTAAATTTAAAAACAATTCAGGAAAAAACTAGGTTAGAAAAAATATTTTCCTTTGAAGAACAGTAGAACTTGAAGATGCATGGCTTGATCATCTCAGCTGTGCAGAAACTGGATGGTCTATCTCTGCTTCAGATATTCAGAGCACAGATTGCCTGTTCATGTTGTAAGGCCGTTCAATGGTGACAAGGGCTGGATGGCCACCACTTCTGTCTAGGGACCTTGCTTAATCTTTGCTTTGTACTCAGGAAATGCTGAGGAAAAAAAGGAACTTAAATGCTCTGGATACAAATGTGTCAAGAACTTTGGTAGTAAAGGAATGGGTCCTTACTAGGTATCATCTGTATTGCCTTTTTTTTTCTCGGTTGCATTGAGTCTTAGTTGTGTCATGTGGGATCTTTCATCGTGACACACAGACTCTCTAGTTGCCACACACAGGCTCAGAAGTTGTAGTGCATGGGCATAAATGCTCCTTAGCGTGTGGGATCTTAGTTCTCAGACCAGGGATCAAGCCCACCTCCCATCCCTGGCATTACAAGGCAGATTCTCAATCACTGGACCACTAGGGAAGTACGTCCCTCTACTGCTTTCTGTATCTGGCTGTATCCCCAGACTCTAGCCTGCCTTCTGACACACTATAGGCGCTCAATAAATATTTGGTGACTTTAGGAATACCTAAAGCAATACGTTAGAACACCAAAAAATAGCTAAATAGTCATTGCTGTTCAGTCGATTTAGTCGTGTCCGACCCTTTGCGATCCCATGGACTGCAGCATGTTACGCTTCCCTGTCCTTCACCATCTTCCAGAGCCTGCGCAAACGCCTGTCCATTAAGTCGGTGATGCCATCCAACCATCTCATCCTCTGTCGCCCCCTTCTCCTCCTGCCCTCTATCTTTCCCAGCATCAGGGTCTTCTCCAATGAGTTGACTCTTCACATTCAGTGGTCAAAGTATTGGAGCTTCAGTTTCAGCATTAGCAATAGTACATTTACTCAAAACCCCCAACTTTCTCTTTTTAACCTGAACCTAGCTTAGCGAGCATTTCAATTAAACTCCATTTCAGAAACATTTATTAATTATCCACTAAATCCACATGGCTGTTTGGCCAAAGACTCAAGAAGCTTTTCTAGGCTGACATACCCTGAGTATTCACTGAAAGGACTGATGCTGATGCTGGGGCTCCAATACTCTGGCCACCTGATGTGAAGCGCCGACTCACTGGAAAAGACCCTGATGCTGGGAAAGACTGAGGGCAGGAGACAGGGGCCTCAGACATTTTCTGCCTAAAATATCCTTTTGCCACCTTTTACAACTGAACAGAAATCCCTCTTTCGTTAAGTTTAGCCCAAGCATCGTCTTCTCTATGGAGTTTTTCTGTTCCCAGTACAGAATTAGCTGTTTCACTACAATGGCTATGAAAGCCAAGTAGTAAGTTGGACTTGCATTTTAATTAGCCATCTCTCTTAGCCGACTGCTGGGTAACTCTTTACCAGCTCTTTAACATGGGGGATGGGGCCCAATTCATCCTTCTACTGTGGTGCCAGAGGGTCCGCTGTGCCTGTAAACTGCCGGCAGCTCTAGAATTTCCTTTATAGAAGAGGTTGAGGGGCTGCAACCTGGCTGGAACTGGGAGACAGATACGAAAAGAGGCTAGAACTGGGTGGAGACAGATGACTATTCTTTTTTTCTTTTTAAAATTTTTCTTGGAGTATAGTTGCTTTACAGTGTTTTGTTAGTTTCCGCTGTACACCAAAGTGAATCAGCTGTATGTTTTTATATATCTCCCCTTTTTTGGATTTCCTTCCCAACGAGGTCACCGCAGAGCACGGGGCAGAGTTCCCTGTGCAGGTTCTCGTTAGTTATCTATTTTATACATATCAGTGTGTATGTGTCCACCCCAACCTCCCAACTCATCTCACTGCTCCCTCCCATCCCCCTTGGTATCCATATGTCTGCTCTTTACATCTGCGTCTCTATTTCTGCTTTGTGAACAGGATGATCTGTTTTCCTAGATTCTGCATATATGCATTAATATATTTGCTTTTCTCTGACTTATTTCACCCTGGATGACAGTCTCTAGGTCTATCTACATCTCGGCAAATGGCACAGTTTCAGACAACTATTCCTAAATGTTGCACCAGCATGTCCCTTTTGTACAGGGCTAAGCAGACAACAGCTTTTCATATGAAAGGAGCTGGAGAAGAACTGAAAGAGGCGCCCAGCACAGCTAGAGCAACACAGGCTCCCTGAACAGAAGGAAATGCATGGGAAACAGTGATTCCTTGAGTCACACATCCTTTGGGGGACCCAGTATATACATAACAACATTATTCTAGAAGATGTTCTTTTTCTCACTGAGGAACTGAGGATGTTATTAGTAAATGTCCTTGCAGCTCCAAGTTTATTAAAACAAGCCTGGGTCCAACATAAGGGAAGGGCTACATGCCTGGGCTTCAAATGTGCATGTGTGTGTCTCTAAGGAGCCATGACTCTGGTTACTGCTCCACTGACCAGGGATTATCCCTAGAGACCTGAATCAGAGCAGGTGGCAACATGTCAGAGCCCTCTAGCCTTGCTTAGAGGGCAAGAGAGTTTAGGAGAGAAGAAAGGAGGCCAGGTAGGGAAAAGGGGCACCTCATCCCCCACCCACTCTCAGCAAGCAGAGTAAAAAGGAATTTGAGGGACTTCTCTGGTGGTCCAGTGGCTAAGACTCTGCACTCCCAATGCAGGGAACCCGGGTTCAATGCCTGGGCAGGGAACTAGAATCCCACATGCCACAACTAAGACCAGGTGCAGTCAAATACATAAATATTAACAACAACAAAAAACCCAACCCATTTTTTAAAAATTCTAAGATCGAGAGCAAAAGCGCGTGTGTTTCTACTAGCATCTCACTATCTTTGCTAAGAAAGTTCTTGATAATGATACCAGGTCACAGTGTACAACCCGCAGAATACCAGCTGTGTCTCATTTCCTCAATTAGTAACTGAAAGGGTGGGGATATGGACTTCTAACTACTCTGTTCCTAGAGCCGTTCAGTGGGCATCTGATAAATGGATATGTAAAAATATCAGAAACATGCGTGTGCACACACACACACAGACACCCTCTCCCACATCTACAGCAGCCGCACACATGAACAAGAAGAGAGCAAGTCAGTGATCCGGGGAGGTTCCAGATAGCATCCGCTATAAACACTTGGCTTCTTTGGGCTTTTATCCTCTTGTATAAAACAGGAACAAAAAAGTCCCATTGTTCTTCTGCACACAGTTGTTACAAGAATTAAAACAGATAATACATATAAAAGCACAATGAAAATGCTGAAGAATGATACATAAAAGTTGAGGCCTTATGACATCATTTTGCCCCTAACGTATAAAACCATGCATTATGTGGCTGGTTAAAAATAATCGAAGCTATAAAAATGAATAGGATGGAATGGGGTTGTTTCAGCTATGAAATATGAATCTCCAAAATGCATGTTTTAGACTCAAAGGGCAAAGAACCAAAGAACAAAATGAGGTCCTTGGCCTCCTCCTAGCAAAGTAAGGAGATGAACACATTCCTAAGATCCTCGAGTTTATCTACTGAAAAACACTCAAGGGTTTCTCCAGTCCTTAAGTCTTTCCCCAGATAAACATATGAGGTGCTTAAGTAATCACAAATTCATTTATAAAAGGAAATGACTATTTTCCCCCAATTTTCTACTCTTCCTGTTAAAGTCTTTAGATGATTTAAACTGAAGAGGAGAAAAGGGAAAGAAAAAAAAAAGCAATATAAATATAAAATAATGTTTGATAAAGGCTACATCCATCATATAAGTAATTACCATCTTTAGGAAAAAATCAACATAACTTACAATATGAACATACACTTTTTTTCCTTAAGATACTTGTTTTATAGGGCTTGGTGAATGATTTCAAAATAAACATATCACTATGCTGAGCATCTTATTGTAAAGCAAAGACAAAAATCAGAGAAGGGGCTCTGAAGATTTCTGAAATCACAATTATGAATCACAAAACTCACCATCTCCTTGGGCTCTAGCGCTATGAGTCCCACAAACTTCACCAAGATTTCTGGGGACCCAATACTGAGGGCTCCAGACTAAAGCTAATGAAGTCAGTGCTGGGGATTTGGAGGTTCATTCCTCAGTCGAAGCACTCTCCTCTCATCGGTATCACCTTCATCACCTGACCCATCCTACCCTTCTTTTGATGACCTGCTCACGGTATAGCAATTCTCATCTCTAGACTCACACCTATGGACCCATTCATGGTTTCTGAGCAGGTGATACCTAGCAGAGTCTTAACTACAGTAGATTAAAGAAAAAGATCTGAACCCAAGGGAGACTGCATGATAAAGAGTTTGTGAATTAGCAGTATACTTACTAAGAACCCAGAAGACTGTATTCATCTGTAACATCTGGGAATTTTCTCAGATAAGGGAAAACAGTTAAGAGATGAAAATCTAGGATTTAATTAAGGGTACTGCTTTATACAAATTCCTACAATTATTAAATTTTGTGATGCTATTGAGAATTCTCAAAGGCGATCATTGGCTAAAATTTCTAGTAACATGTCACCGATTTGCTTAGTTCCAGTTAAGGCACTACATTAAGTTCACAGTGATTACATGTTCCTTGATTTCTTTGGTTAGTATATAAACTGCCAGCCTTCATCCCAGGTGACCTGTCTGCCCTGTTTTACCTTCCCTAGTTTATGGTGTTCATCTCTACCTAGGAGGGACTCCAGTAGAAAGGGATAAGAACCAAGAGGACACATGTGTACTTATAACCGTCTGGAAAATACTAATGGAGTTGCCTGACACCTCTCTAGTCAAAGATCTGAGCAGTTATCACTGGCTTCCTGGAACTGAAAATATTTGTTGCATTTCTCCCAAAGAAATGAGCAATTCCACGGTTTCCTGAGAAAATCCCAGATGTATGCAGTTTCTTCAAAGAAATAGAGTAAAAACAACTTTCACATACTCATATGACATCATCAGGAAAAACTCCACATTCCTCTTAGAGAAACAACACCCTCCATGTACTTAAGGGCTGGACCTAATAAAACATGCATTATGCTACGTCCTGGTCACTCCACGTGACTCAGGAGGGAGGGTTTCTGAGCTGCTTCCCAAACTCTGGCCATTCTAAGGCATCCAGGCAGCACCCACTTCCTCCCAAAGAACCTGAAGGAAGGTGCGTCTCCACAGACTCACCACGTCCCACCTCTCCTTGGCAGGCTCAAAGCTCTTCCAGAACACAACTGTGTGTGCTCTCTAGTTTCTTCCAGGACAGTGCCCTGCTGTCCTGAGCTCTTAGCAGACCATGACTCCGTCTTGTTAATCCAGGTCCCTGGGGCCTAGACCAAAGAAGGGCTTACAACGTGTGTGTCAAATAAAAGAACCTGGGTCATTTGTGGAGATGCGAGTGGACCTAGAGAGTGTCATACAGAAAGAAGTAATTCAGAGAGAGAAAAACAAATATTGTGTATTAACACATATGTGGAATCTAGAAAAATGGTACTGATGATCTTACTTGCAGAAATGGAGACAGATGTAAAGAACAAATGTAAGGATACCAAGGGGGAGCGGGGAGTGGAAGGAATTGGGAGACTGGGATTAACACACATACACTACTGATACTATATATAAAAGTGAAAGTTTGTGATCCCATGGACTATACAGTTCAGGAAATTCTCCAGGCTAGAATACTGGAGTGGGGTAGCCTTTCCCTTCTCCAGGGGGTCTTCCCAACCCAGGATTGAACCCAGGTCTCCCGCATTGCAGGCAGACTCTTTACCAGCTGAGCCCCAAGGGAAGACCAAGAATACTGGAATGGGTAGCCTAGCCCTTCTCCAGGGGATCTTCCCAACCCAGGAATCGAACAGGGTTCTCCTGCATTTCAGGCGGGTTCTTTACCAACTGAGCTATTAGGGAAGCCCAATGCTATATATAAAATAGGTAACTAATGAGGACTTCTCAGGTGGTGCAGTGGTAAAGAATCCATCTGCCAACACAGAAGAAACAAGAGAGGCGAGTTTGATCCCTGGGTCGGGAAGATCCCCTGGAGTAGGAAACGGCAACCCACTCCAGGATTCTTGCTTGGAGCATTCCATGGATAGAGGAGCCTGGTGGGCTACAGTCCATGGGGTCACAAAGAGTCGGACACAACTGAGCAACTGCATGCGTGCACACACGCACACAATGAGATCACATCATATAGCAAAGGGAACTGTCATGACCTGAACGGAAAGGAAGTCCGAAAGGGAGGAGATCCATGTATAAGCACAGCTGATTCATTCTGCTGTAGAACAGAAACTCACACACTGTAAAGCAACCATAAAAAAAAGATGTTGGAAAAAAAATTAACTGTCAGGATTGAATACAGTAATGAGACAAAGAGATGGTTGATTGCTTTCAAGGTCAATACGTATGTGTATATGTATGTACACACATGAACACAAATATATCATCCATCTATGTATGGGGCAGCTGGATAAATGAAGATGAGTGCATACACACTTTTTCCCACCATGGTATTTAGGATTACAAAATGCAGTGAACAGAAAAGCTCAACAAAAACAGCAATTTTACAAAAATAGCAATTTATGTTTATTTTTGGTAACAAAGGATCAAATATATATATATGAACACATTTAGAAGGAAAAAATACTACTATTTTCCATATTCTACTCAAAAAATAAACTCCTTTCAAGCGGCACATTAGTGGAGACATGGGAGTGTATTACCCACTGCAGCAGCTAAACCCTACTCTGAATCTCCTTCCCTTGATTTTTCAACTCACTTTTTGCCCCCCTGCTCTCCAGTTAGTTTGCTGAGACCAAGTAAATAGGTTTTAAAAACCATCTTCAGCCAAATAAAATCAGAGAATAACTATGGGCAAAACCCCTAAAACCCCACCTCTATGTAATACATCACAAATATGAATAATATTCCACTCTAATACAATGACATCTGCAACAACAGTAACACAATCCAAGATGACTTAACTTTCTGAAAGCAAGTAACAAGCAATGATATTTTATAAAGCTAAGTAAGCTCTGGAGCTACCAGACACCGGCAAAATATCCTTACTTGGTTTCAGTTCAACGAGAGGAGGTCTACTAAATTTAGACTCTGAGCTGATTTCATCAGCAACCTGTCCTCCTGACAGAGGTCTCTGCGGACAGGATGGAGAAATACCGGGGTGGGATCAACTTATTTCATAGGCACAGACTGCAGCCAAAAACGGTCACAAAGCGCACAGGTCCCGGGCATGGCTGACAACCACACCTCTAAATCCTGCAGTGTTGCTGTAAAGACGAGTCCTTTCCGAAAGCCATCAAGGACTCAGAATGGTCAGTGTGACTACGACACAGCCAGCTGGACTCAGGAGCTTTCCTGGAAGAAGTAAACACCAAACACTTGATCCAAGACAAAGCTTGAAACCATCTAGAGCGAGAACACGAAATGAAACTGAATCAAATCCTGATCATTTTTCTGTCTTTTTTTTTAAAAAAAAAATTGCTAGTCAAGAGAAGACCTAAAATTTTTTCATTCTAAAAAATGGTTTAATTCAAACTACGCTTTACTCAAATACTAAAATGCTCAGGAAAACAACTGAGCTATTATAACCAGCCTGGGGACAGGCGTGGCATCTGAGCATCAGCAGTTTGCTCTTCCTGTGGGGGGAGTGGGGAGGAGACAGGAGATGGGGGAGAAAGAGAGGACAGTCTGCAAGAGCCTCTGGGGCAAGGGGGTGTCGCTGGTCAGCTGCTGGCTGGCCAGGCTCTGGCAGTGACTCAGTTGTGGACCCAACGGCTTGGCTGCCTGCATCCCAGTTGAGGGGACAGGACTGGGGCACAGAGAAATGGCTGTCAGAAAAAAGTCTCAAAGGAAATTCATGTATCAGAGCAGAGGACGGGGAGGGTGAAGAGGAAAAGGAAAGGTACATTCTTTTCACTCCCAACCACCTCACTGCCTCATTTCTCTTTGCTTTTCTGCTCCAGACAGTTCACTACCTCTTCTATCCTCTCCAAAATGGTATTTCTAGTCACTAAAGTGAATTTCATGGCTTCTAAAGCACCAGACTGTCCATCCTTCTCTTTTTTAAATAAAAAAATTTTTTATTTTCTGTCTTCTCTTAAATCCCTTATAAAATTCTATCAAACTGGTTTGAGCTGGTACTAAAGTAAAACCAAAATGTGTCACTCTGCAAAAACCCCTAGAAATTTTATAAAGCAGTTGAACTAAAACATAAAATATTTTTAAGCCAAACTAATCAGGTATTTCATGTGGTTCAATCCCCCATCCCAACATGGGAAATCCACAAATATTCATTTTCAAATCAAACGTAGATGAGCCATATACTGTCATATTATTAGGCCATATTCACACCCACTGACAGTCTGTCCTTCATTAATGTAGTCCAGCTTTTCACTTGAAACATAAAGGTTGCTGCTCACAAGACATGGATGCAAACTAAAGATGCATATGACTGTATAACCCAGATTTCATGTTCAAAGTCAATTTCATATGGTTACATCCCTGGGTTAAAATAACAGGAAAAGAGCAAGTAATTTTCATCTTTTGCAACTTACTACAATGTGTTTCAAAATGTTAAACCTCACACCATCTCTCCTGTATAAAGCTTTAAAAATGCTTAGATGGAAACAGATGATATAAACATAGAAAATTCTGCAGAAAAAGATGCACCCATGCGAAGCAGTATGTCAGCTATTCACGAGCTAAAAGAAAAGCTGATGTTAGTTTTAACGTTAGCTGGAGGGAGAGCTTTTAGCTGGAAATAAAAAAAGAAATAGGAAATAATGCAAATGGGGAAACAATGCCAAAGGGGGACTGACAGTGCTGGAACATAAGTCTTTAGAAAAAAAGAGTAAGGAACAATTTTACTGAACAAGAAAAAACATCAGTTAAATATGTGAAGGTATTTTGTATGTTTTTCCACAGCTTATGACTAAAATAAAATTATACACAGTAAACTAAAGGAATTAAAATGAAAGTAAAAGAAAAAGATACTATCCAAGAAATCAGACTACTCATAATAAGTGTGCTGAGGACAAATCACTAAAGTCACCAATATCTGGTTTTGTTCTTATCCTAATGACACTGTCCTCGCTGCCTGCACCGTCTTCTAGAACAAAGAAGGGTATAAATAAATAAGTTCATAAATAAATAAAATGATAGAATGTCTTGCCAAATGCCACTGTTGAAGACAATGGTCAAAGACTAAATTATGAATAAGGAAACTGTGCCAGGTAAATTCTGGATATTTTTACTGTTGGTGGTTTGGGGTTCCTCTAAAATGCACAGCAAGCTCTTGGCTGCAGCCCAGAAGTACTTGGGGTGCTTGTTGGCTGGCACACTTTAGGCTTTGCACATCCAGAGATGCTGATTTAGAAAGTCAAGGATCCCCAAAACTGGCATTCTTAAGCAGCTTCTCAGAAGATTATAAATGCACTCAGTCCCAAGTTTACACTTTGATGAAACGACTGACTAAAATAAAATAAAACACCCATTTCTCTACTATGGGGATTAAGCAAACATGTTTGTTTGCTTTTTGAGGGAAAAAAATACAACATATTTGGTAGCCAGTGAGTTACCCTAATGACAATTATCTGTTCTTGTGATCAAAATGTTTTCCACAGGTTTCATCAAGCCACACTGGATGGCAACGTAGCTACATGTGATTGGAAAATGCAAACCAACGCTTTCTTTAGGGTAACTGTTCAAGAACCCTTCACAAATGCTGCTAAAATTTTACTGAATTTGCCTTATGAGAAATTGAAAATGTATGCAAGGAAATTATATATACATATACAAAGAACAGAGACACACACACAGACACTCCAGCATTTACTACTACTGTATCTAAAAACTCTAATTTGCTTCTCATTTCATTAGTCTGCAAAAACTTCCACAAATGTGTTAAACAGGAAGCTCCTCATGGGCCCCTTCGACACTTTAGACCCATGACTGGCAATTTTCTCTATGACTGTTTTTTCTTATCTCTTTCCTTCACTGGGTCTCTTTTTTTCTGGATAACCAACCCCATGGCCCTTATCCACAGGTACACACAGCCACTTCATGGGAAAGATACACAGTTTTGTCTTTGCCCCACAGCAGTTTCAAACTGATTTGCGTTCATCCTAATACGAGAACTTCTGAGGGAAGAATGTGTGTCAGGCCCCATGGAGAAACGGACCCACAGTTACAATGTAAAGTGGTATTTGTTATTAATAGAAAAGGGATGGCTGATAACAGAAAACACTCTGGTTTTTTTTTTTTCCTCCAACAAATTAAAAATAAAATATTAAGCCTTCCCTTGTGGTACAGTAGATAGGAATCTGCCTGCCAATTCTGGGAACATGGGTTCGATTTCTGGTCTGGGAAGAGTCCACAGGTGGCCGGGCAACTAAGTCCCTGCACCACAACTACTGAGCCCAAGTACTTAGAACCCGAGCTCTGCAACAAGAGAAGCCACCACAATGAGAAGCCCATGCACCATGACGAAGAGCAGACCCCTGCTCCCTGCAACTAGAGAAAGCCCACGCACAGCAACAAAGACCCAGCACAACCAAACACATACATAAATACTTTCTTTTAGAAATAAAAAAAAATAGCAGGGTGTTCCGGAACGCAGAGCAAGAACACACCAGAAAACCTGACTGAGTGGGGATCTGCAGCTGAGCAGGAGCAACAGGGGCCATTTCTGACAGGCATCGCCAGAGTCATTTCAGTAGGCGAACACCACATTATTCCTGGGTGTCATCACAGTCTAAGTCGGCTTTCTCTGGATCATACTAAAGGGTAAAGAACTGCTCGGTCTGCATCCATTACTGACCTCCCAGATCAGAGGACTGATGCCTGAAGCCTGGACACAGAGCAGGTGGGTCAGGCAAGGCCGAGCTTCTGGATACCTGACTGTCTTGCTCATGAGAAAATGACGATGGGAGAAGAGGTGTCAGTAGAAGGGAAGTTTGTCCGCTAGTTGATTCTGATCCAGCCTAGATGCAGAGAAGTGAGAGTGTCCTCTCTGGTGGGCCTGGACTGGTGGGGGCTGACGGCCCTGCATGAAATCTGTCTACACATGACTCACAGGATGTCCTGCTGCGGCCCCAGCACCGCCGCACCAGCTACACCTGAAGACGCTTCCGTATCGATCATGTCTCATGGGATTTCACACGAATCCATCTCAGAATATTTTCTAGTCTCGAATACCATTTTGGGTCAGAGGCCAGAGAGGAAATCTCTCACTTATTAGTTCATAAGAAGAAAATACTTCCTATTCCGAAAGGAAGACTATGTCTCTGCTAAATACTCTAACCTAAGAATGAATTACTTCACTAGTGACATGTTCTTTAACAAGACCCCACTTAATCACTGAAATCAAATTTTTTTTTTAAATTTAGCTCTATATGCACTCCTTACACACCTACTTCATAGTAGGCAGGGTGCCAACTCAGACACTTGACAAAGAATGAGACACAGTCCTGCCCTCAAGGGCTCCGGGTACCTTCAGGGGAATAAGAGCTGGGCCATCTAACACAGCATGGTAGGCGTTATTCTGGAAGGGTGGAGGGCATAGTGCTCCAGGAACACCACGAAGCCTGGGAGGTCTGGGGAACCCTTCAGAGGGAATGACAATGGGGTTGGATTTTAAAGTGTGAACGAGATTTTACTGCAAATGAAGAGAAGGGGAAAGACCTTCTTGGCAATGGGAGCATGAAAAAAATCCATGCGATGCAAAAGGGAAGGAGTCTAGGGAACAAAGACTATCGCGGGGCAGAGGCACAGGGCAGGGAGGTGTGGACCATGAAACTGAGGAGATGGATAGCAGCCAGAGGGAAAGGACCTTATCAGCGAATTTTATCCTGTAGGAAGGACAACGTGGTACCCGGAACGGTTAGTTTTGCAGCATCCAATCTGCAGTTTTAAGAAGAGATGTGTGGTGGCTTCCTGGGGGGGTGACAGAGAAAAGGCTGGGAGACCAGTTACAGAGCTTCAGCGAGATCACTCGTAACACGTTTTGGGGTGGCTCAGTGCTCTTTGGTGAACATCATCATTTTCCCCCATATGTTCTTTAATTATACCTGAGGTTTTCTCCTTAAATTATCTATTGAAGCTGATATGTATATATATATTCCAATTCCAAATATGTCATCTGTGGTTTATAAAATCACATTCCACATGAGTAAACGTTTAGGTAAATACTTAAAAGAATTCTCTTACCTGAACAAAGCTGTTCCACTTTTGTGTAGTTTAAAGATACTATGTCATTAACCCAAGCGATGATGTCATGTCTGCTCATAGTCTCTTGGGTTATCGAGGTAGAATACACATTGACCGCCATTCCCCAACTAGAAAAAACAAACAAACAACATTCATTTACCTACAAGGGAAAAAATGAACTCAGAAAGATGACAGACATCCATCCAACTCTGACAGAATTCTAATATGGTTAAAACTCATATATGGTTCATGCATCATCATTTTATATCTCCTTCAACTTGATTCAAATGTTGTTCAGGCTCTGAGATTCCTAATGTCTCATGTAATTTAGTGTTTCACATAGAAGATGAGTTGGGAACAATTTTTTTTTTTAATCAGCTTTAGAGAAAAGGAAATTCCCTTCAGAAATAGGATACATACATGTTTCATTAGAAAAAAAAAAATCTTCACCAGATAGTCTCTATCCCTAAAAACTTTGGATAAAGAAAAAAAAGGAAAAAGAAAAAATTATACAGAAAGTATTTGGAACTGACTGCATGAGTCCTCCCTTCATCTCTGACTTTAATATTCTCTTTCTGACTATTCCATGACACCTACTACTTCCCCCAACTTTTCTCTGGAGTGGTACACAGTGGCCGCAGAAAAAGTAACAGAAAAGGTTTGTTTTGCTTAAAATACTTTGATAGCTATAGTTTGGTAAGATTGGTTTCCTCTTTTTAATTAATAAACAATGTATTTAGGGCAGCTTTAGATTCACAGCAAAACCGAGTGGAAAGTACAGAGTTTTCCCATATACCCCCTCATCTGACAATCTCCCTATCAGCTGATATGTTTGTTACAATCAGCGAACCCACACTGATGCACTCTCATCACCCAAATTCTATAGTTTACATTAGGTTCCCTCTTGGTGTTGTATATTCTCTGGGCTGTGACAAACATACAGTGACATGTATCCATCACTGCAGTATCACACAGAATCCTAAAAAAAACCAATCCTCTCTGCTCTGTCGATTCATCCTTCCCGCCTACCATTTCTGGCAACCACTGACCCCTCTTACTGTCTCCATAGTTTTACCTTTCCCAGAAGGTCATACAGTTGGAACCACACAGTACATAACCTTTTCAGACTGGCTTCTTTCACTAATGCACATTGACGGTTCCTCCGTGTCTTTTCACGACTTGTGAGCTCACTTTTTTTTGCACTGAATAATACTGCACTGTCTGAATGTGTAACACTGAAAGACATCTTGCTGGCCTCCAAGTTCTGGCAAATAGGAGTAAAGCTACTATAAATATTCACGTGCAGGTTTTTGTAAGTTTTGATTCATTAGGATAAATACCAAAGAGCACGACCAACCTGGGTCATATGGTAAGAGTGTGCTCAGTTTTATGAGAAACTGCCAAACTGTCTCACAACATGGCTGTACCATCCTGAATTCCCAACAGCAATGAATAAAACGTCCTATTGCCCCATGTCCTCACCAACACTTGGTGGTGTCAGTATTTTGGAGTTTGGCCATTCTAACAGGTGTATACTGGAGAAGGAAATGGCAAGCCACTCCAGTATTCCTGCCTGGGACCCACGGACAGAGTAGCCTGGCGGGCTGTGTAGTCCATGGGGGTCACAAAAGAGTCAAACATGACTTAGTAACTAAACACCACCACCAAAACCCAACTCTTTAGAGACTTCAAAGTGATATTCTATTATTCTTTTTTTAAATTCAAGTATAGTTGACTTACAATATTGTATACATTAAAGTGACTCAGAGATATACATATATATATATATATATTCTTTTTCAGATTCTTTTCCATTATAGGTTATTGCAAGGTATAGAATACAGTTTCCTGTGCTGTAAAATAGGTCCTTGTTTTTATTTATTTTCTACATTCTAGTGTGTATATATTAATCCCAGACTTCTGATTTATCTGTCCCCCAACTTTCTCCTTCGGTAACCAAAAATTTGTTTTCTACGTCTGTGAGTCTGTCTCTGTTTTGTAAATAAGTTCATTTGTATTTTTTTTAAGATTCCACGTGATATAATATTTGTCTTTATTTGTTTTGACTTACTTCACCTAGTGTGACAATCTTTAGGTTCATCCACGTTGCTGCAAATGGCAATATTTCATTTTTTATTAATGGCTGATAATGTCTACCACGTCTTCTTCACCCTTCCATCTGTCAATGGACACTTAAGTTGCTTCCATGTCTTGGCTATTGCCGGTAATGCTGCTATGAACAATGAGGTGCATGTCACCTTTTTGAATTAGAGTTTTCATCTTTCCTGTATATACGCCCTGGAGTGGTATTGCTGGATCATATGGTAACTATAGTTTCACTTTAGTTGCTTTTTTTTTTTTTGGTTGTGTGATTTGTGGGACCTTAGTCCCCGAACCAGGGATCCAAATCTGTGCCCCTTGCAGTGGAGGCAGGTCCTAACTACAGGACCACCAAGAACTCCTTATTTTGGAATTTTTTTTTTTTTTTAAGGAACCTGCATACTGTTCTCCATAGTGACTATACCAATTTACATTCTCACCAACAGTATAGGAGAGTTAGTTCCCTTTTCTCCACAGCCTCTCCAGCATTTATTACACGTAGATTTTTTGGTGATGACCATTCTGACTGGTATGAAGTGATATCTCATCATGGTTTTTACTTATATTTCTCTAATAATTAACGATGTGGAGTATTTTTTCATATGTCTACTGGTCAGCTATATACTTTCTTTGGAGAAATGTCTATTTAGATTTTCTGCATATTTTTTGATTGGGCTGTTTATTTTTTGATATTGAGCTGTATGAACTGTTTGTATATTTAGGGAATTAAGCTCTTAGTGGCTGCATCGTTTGCAAATCTTTTCTTCCATTCTGTAGGTTGTATTGTTTATGGTTTCCTTTACTATACAAAAGCTTGTAAGCGTGAGTAGGTCCTGTTTATTTTCACTTGTATTTCTACTACCATGGGAGACTAACCTAAGTATTGCTGCAATATTATTTCAGACAATGTTTTGCCTATGTCCTTTTCTAGGGATTTTAAAGTGTCATGTCTTATATTTAAGTCTTTGAGCCATTTTGAATTTGTTTTCGTGTACAGTGTAAGAGTGTTCTAACGCCATTGGTTCACATGTGGCTGTTCCGGTTTCCCAACACCACTCGCTGAAGAGACTGTCTTTCCCCATTGTGTCCTCCTGCCTCCTTTGTTGAAGACCAATTAGCCACAGGTGTGTGGTTTGTTTCTGGGCTCTCTCCTCTGTTCCACTGATCCACATGTCTGTTCTTATGCCAATGCCAACCTGTTTTGATTACTGTAGCTTTGCAGTGTTGTCTGAAATCTGAGAGGGTTATGCCTCCAGTTTTGCTCTTTCCCTTCAGGATTGCTTTGGCAATTCTGGGTCTTCTCTGTTTCCACATAAGTTTTAGGATTATTTATTCCAGTTCTGTGAAAAATTTCATAGGTCATTTGACAGGGATAGGGTTAAACCTCTGGATTGCTTTGAGTAGTATGGTCATTTTAACGGTATCAATTTTTCTAATCCAAGAGCCTGGGATATCTTTCCATTTCTTTGAATCACCTTCCATTTCCTTTATCAACGTTTTATAGCTCTTAGCATGTAACTCTTCCACCTCCTCTGTCGGGTGTATTCCTTAGTTTTTTCTTTGATGTGATTTTAAAAGGTTTTGTTTGTTTGTTTTTACTTTCCCCTTCTGATATTTTATTGTTAGTGTAAAAATGCAGCAGATTTCTGCATGTTAATCTTGTACCTTGCTGAATTTGTTTATTGGTTCTAATAGTTTTTGTGTGGAGTCATTAGGGTTTTCTATAGAGAGTATCATGTCATCTGCACATAATGACAATTTTACTGCTTCCCTTCCAACCTGGATACCTTTTATTTCTTTTTCTCATCCAACTGCTGTGGCTAGGGCTTCCCATACTATGCTGAATAGAAGTGAGAGTGGACATCCTTGTTGTGTTCTAAAATTCAGTAGGAAAGGTTTCAGCTTTTCACTGTTGAGTATTATGTTGGCTGTGGGTTTCTGATAGCTTTTATTTATACTGATATCTGTTCTCTTTATACTCATTTCAGTGAAAGTGTTTATCATGAATGGATGCTGAATTTTACCAAATACTTTTTCTGCATCTACTGAAAAGATTATTTGGTTTCTGTGTTTTCTTTTGTTGATGTGATGTATCATATTGATTGCTTTGCATATGTTTACCATTATTGTGGCCCTGGGGTAAATCCAACTTGACCATAGTGTATGATCCTTTGTTGAGGACTTTTGCATCTGTATTCATCCACGATATTGGCCTGTAATTTTCCTTTCTGGTACTATCTTTGTCTGGTTTTGGTATCAGAGTGATGGTGGCTTCACAGAATGGCTTTAGGAATGTTCCCTCCTCCTCAATCTCTTGGAAGAGTTTGTCAAGGATTGGTGTAAGTTCTTCTTTGTATGTTTGGTAGAATTCCCCAGTGAAGACACCTAGTCCTGGACTTGTTTGCAGGGAGGTTTGTTTGTTTGTTTGTTTGGTAATTACAGATTCAATTTCACTTCTAGTGAATTCTATCTATTCAAATTATCTGCTTCTTCTTGATTCAGTTTTGGTGAGCTGCATGTTTCTAGAAACCTGTTCATTTCCTCTAGCTTATCCAATTTGTTGGCATATAACTGTTCATAGTATTCTACTGTGACTTTCTATATTTCTGTGGTATTGGTTGTTATTTCTCCCTTTCATTTCTCATTTTGTTTACTTGGGTTCTCTCTCTTTTCTCCTATTTATTCTTGATTTATTAACTAGAATAATTCTACAAAGAGATATTTCCTCTCTGAGATACTGATCATATAAGAAAGGCAAGATAGATGCCTGATTCTTTCCCTGTATCTTCAGATTTTCACAACAAAGAGGTAAGTTTCCTAACAGTCTCCAAACATGACCAATGAGGTTTTTATTTCTGAAGTTTAATTATGAACTTACAGATTTAAAAACATTTGATACACAGTTTAAATCACTGGCTTCTGAGTTTTTTCTGACAAGGTTCTAGTAGTCTTTGCTAACTTCCCTGCTTTCCGGTATGAGAAAAAGCTTCAGGCTTAACTTGTACATTTGCTGCCTTAGACCTAAAACCAGTCATTTTTCCAGGAGTTCCTTATTCCTTTGGTCACAAATACTAGAGATAATATTTTTAAGCACAACTACATACAAAAGAAAAATACAGACATATAGATTTTACACAAAAATCTACACATTATTAAACAGTTGTATTTGAAATTCTTATTAACTCTAAAGCAACAAAATATCAGCTTTCTACTTAAAGTGCTAAGTGACAATTTTATTTATAGGTAAGTATA
This sequence comes from Cervus canadensis, assembly GCF_019320065.1. Taxonomy (NCBI): domain Eukaryota; kingdom Metazoa; phylum Chordata; class Mammalia; order Artiodactyla; family Cervidae; genus Cervus; species Cervus canadensis. The sequence continues at coordinate 37,366,424 of NC_057408.1, forward strand.
AAAATAAACATCCATCCATCCTCAGAAGCACCCTCATCTCTAAATTTGCTTCCCCTGAAGATGTGAAAAAACTTAAGACACTGGCATCCCCACAAATGTGACCACAGTTACTGCCTTTCTACAACATTATTAAAAATGCTTTTAATTTTTTGCTTAATAACTTCCATTGTTTTCTTTATTATTTAGCATACAAACCATTTGCTTTTAATTACTAGTCAATTTAAAAAATCAACTATGTAAACTATATAAAACTTCAGTAAAAATTATTCGAAATTTAAAATGTTTTGGAGTGTCTGGTATAATTCTCATTTACCGGCATAATTTTTGGCAGTCCATGTATTTTTCTAATGGCTTTGCCTGCAGGCAGTAGGGAGAAGCTTTTGCTTTAAGAGGCAATGTACTACCAGAGGATGAGGCACCAACGCCTAGAATTGTGCCAGAGGGCAAAAAGCCAAGTTGGGATGAAATTTTTGCTCTGGATGATTTAAACACAAAATTAAATGCAAAGCAGGGGAGACACAATCAGATCTGTGTTTCAGAAAGATTATCCACAAGTAAGTGAGTAAAGATGGTCTGTGGTTACGTAATAGATAGAAATGCATAACAAAAGAACAGGTTGAAGAGTTATGATAGCTTTTAAAAAATCCATAAGAATGGAGAAGCAAGTCATTTGCTGCAGGTTCTGTCAATGAATCACACTCTTTTCTGCGTCTTTATTGACAACATTCACCAAAGGACAACAATTCTTTTATACTGAGACATTCGGTGCACAAGAGCAAGTAAAGCATTACCTGCCTTCAAGGAGCTCATTAAGATGACCAGGTAAGCAACAGAATAGCAGCTGATTTTTGCTTTAGTAAAACTTCAGTTAATTATTTACTAGACTCACACTCTAACCTCAACCACATCCCCATCTCCACCGGACACGACTGCAGCCCCCAAAAACCCTGAAGTAAGAACATATATCTGTTGAGGGACCTGTGGGCGAACAAAGAGAGAGGACAGACAAGAGGAAGGGCGGAGCAGTGAGGGTTAGGAATGTTTTCTGACAGTTTCTAAAATAAAACGACGATGATGCATCACTTTGCCGACAAAGGTCCGTATGGTCAAAGCTATGGTTTTTCCAGTAGTCTTGTACGGATGTGAGAGGGAGACCATTAAGAAGGCTGAGCACCGAAGAATGGATGCTTTCAAACTGTGGTGCTGGAGAAAACTCCTGAGAGTCACTTGGACCGTAAGGAGATCAAACCAGTCAATTCTAAAGACAACCACCCCTGAACGTTCACTGGAAGGACGGATGCTGAAGCTGAGGCTCTAATACTTTGGTCACCTGATGCAAAGAGCTGACTCATTGGAAAAGATCCTGATGCTGGGAAAGACTGAGGGCAGGAAGAGGCAGGGGCGACAGAGGATGAGATGGTTAGACAGCATCACTATGAGATGGTTAGATCGCATCATTAACTCAATGGACATGAGTTTGAACAAACTCAGGGAGATAGTGAAGCACCGGAAAGGCCAGCATACTGCATGCAGTCCATGGGGTGGCAGAGTCAGACCCGACTTAGCAACTGAACAACAACAATATACCTACTTCTACCAGTGGAATCAACATAGTTCATTTCTATTTACCATCTGTGCTGATGAGAATATTCTTAGAATCTATCTTCCTCCATATTTTACCAAGATACTTCTAAATTCATTTCAGTTTGTGGTTATCTTTCACCTCCTCTATTAGTTCCCCATCCAAATGTGTGACACCTTTAGATTTTGCAGGGGAGAGCATGAGGTCCAGATTTCCTCTGTGCAGGGAAGGCAGCTGAAGTAGAAAAAGAATTCTATTTCTGCTCTGCCAGTCACTCTTTTCTCCCCCTAATTCCTTCAGAAAAAGAAAACTTTCTACAGGTGCATCTTCAATACATTTAAGCTGAAATTATTCATCTGACTCAACAATTCACAAATGAGAATTTATACATCTCCAAAGGTTAAACTCAAGGCTAGTGGAGTTAGCTCGTGTGTAAACATCCACTAAAATCTGAAGACGTCATTATAATTTCTTAGATGCCAATCTATATTGCAATATAAAGGTGAAAGTACTGGTCTCTACTTATTCATCAGATATGTTGTATAGATAATTATCTGTACTTTCTTTATAAAGAAATTTTTCTATCATGTTATAGTTAAAGTGGTTCCCTGCTCCCATTTTGACTCTTGAAAAAAAAAAATCCTATTCGGGAGCAGGGCAGGAGCCGTATTCTTTGCTGACAAATGTGGACTTCTAGTCTTTCTGAAGGACAATTCAAAATATTAATTTTTAAAATTTTACCGAGTAATTTGCAAAGACTCAGGCAAGCAAAGTAAATGGCTAAAAAGGTAAGATAACACTGAATGCGACAGAATAAAGAACCAACGGACTGTGCAGTTTATTCTGCTTGGCTCCTCAGCATGCCTGTTCCAGAGAAATTACTGTTTATTCTTCGATGACCTGACATCTGGTCTCTAGGACAAGCATGTCTCTCTGTGTCACCCTCGTAAAAAAGGAAGTCCAAGCCCTGTCCTCTAATTTGCGGCTTTCAGCTGGTGCTTTAACTAGATCACTATGTGTTTAAAGCCTGGTAAGCACAACAGCACTGAAAGTAGTAAGTAAGAGACAATTTCCCAGCACGTCGGTCTCTGGGTCACACATCTTGATACGGCATTAAAATTTCATTTTAAAATGAACTTGCACAGCAGAACTTAAGACAACATTGTAAACCAACAATATTTCAATACAACAAATTTTTAAAAAATAAATTTGCATCCACTGCTCCTTCTTGAAAATAAACCAATAATCACCACATAGTTTATACACAGTGTACAGTTTATATACTGTTTCTGGGAATGTCCAAATGCCTTTCTGGGAAACTGGCACTATATATATATGTATATATATATAACCTATAATGTTATATATTATAGCTAATATAGTATATGCATATAATATTGTGTACACACTATATTATATACATATTATATATGCATATATACACACACATATATATACATATATATATATATTTTTTGCAAGTGAGAGAAAGAAAAACACACAAAAAAATAAAAATCCCTTCCAGCAGGTGAAGTCACATTTCTGGCTTGTCCGTGGACAGTGATCACTGACACATGTGACTTGGAAAAAGGCCAGCCTCAGCCTGAGGGCCAGTGTGTGGATTTTGCCCCATTTCACCCTGCATGCGTGGGCTTCTCAGGCGGCACTAGTGGTAAAGAACCCGCCTGCCAATGCAGGATACATAATGAGATGGGGGTCCGATCCCTGGGTCAGGAAGATCCCCTGCAGAAGGAAATGGCAACCCACTCCAGTATTCTTGACGGAGAGTCCAATGGACAGAGGAGCCTGGCAGGCTACAGTCCACAGGGTTACCAAGAGCGGGACACAGCTGAAGCGACTGAGCATGCATGCACCGTGTACGCAGCATTTGGGGGTGGCAGGACAAGTACACTAAGTTTATGTTCCGAAGCAGTCACTCAACCATACAAATCAGAGACTGCATTTCTGCTTACTGAGACAAAAGGAATTTTACATGACTAAGTGGGACTTGAGTTTGCCTACTGAACAAAGCCTGGATAAAGATTTGGCAAGCCCCGACCTATGGAAACCAAAACATGGATTCTACCCCCTCACCAGTCATCAGCTCCCAAACCAATGACAAAGTAGTTCACAGTTTTGTCCAAGAACAAACTGGGCAAGGTTTGTGAATTATTCCAGAGGAGGGCCTCTTCAAAATGTGACAAACATATAAAATGTCACAGCTAACGAAAACTGGAATTATTTCTTACATAATTCATTCTGTCTCTGCACCTCGCACTTACAAACAGACCACTCGTGTACAGTTGGAGGAAAACGTGGTATTTTTCAACAGCAAGGCTCACAGTAGACCAGGTGTCTCAAGATTCTGGCTCTAGTGCTGCTGTGGGTGTGTGGCTGTAGGAAGAGGGGCTTGAGAAATTAATTTTGGGACTGAGGCATGTGGAACCTATTTTGATTTTTTTTTTTTTTTCACAACTACCATCTGAGTATGCCAGCCTTCCCAAGTTTAGAAACGACCATCTGCAGAAGAACTGCCTTCCTTAAGTGGTTGACTTCTGTCTGCTGCTCTGTAAGAAGGCCCAGTTTGGCTTGAAAGTTAAAGTCGCTCAGTCATATCCAACTCTTTGTGACCCCATGGACTATACAGCCCATGGAATTCTCCAGCCCAGAATACTGGAGTGGGTATCTTTTCCCTTTTCCAGGGGATCTTCCCAGCCCAAAAATCAAACCCAGGTCTCCTGCATTGCAGGTGGATTCTTTATCAGCTGAGCCACAAGGGAAGCCCAAGAATAGTGGAGTGGGTAGCCTATCCCTTCACCAGCACATCTTCCTTACCCAGGAATTGAACTGTGGTCTCCTGCATTACAGGCAAATTCTTTATGAACTGAACCATCAAAGAAGCCCCGAGATTTACCCCAAATGCGTTCTGAAGCTGAACCTTTAAAAGCCACCCACCTCTCCCACCCTGACTTAAGTTATTTTCTTTATTTCATTCCCTGAGGGAGTCTATACCCAACTGGAAACTTCGTGTTCAACATAACATGTTCTGTAAACTAAGCTCCCCGTTGCCATGGCAATATACTCCGTTCACACAATCTTGCACTGAAAACTATACTCATATTTATGACTGTCCTTCTTCACTCTCTCATAACAATCTGTATTTTCAACATGCTTCTCCATCACTGGGGAAGTAATCCACCTCCACCAGCCTAAGACCAACACATGCAATCCACCCTTCACCCAGGGACAAAACAAAGGAAGTGAAAGTGATAAGCGCTCAGTTGTGTCTGACTCTTTGCAACGCCATGAACTGTAGCCCACCAGGCTTCTCTGTCCATGGGATTTTCCAGGCAAGAATACTAGAGCAGGTTGCCATTTCCTTCTCGAGGGGATCTTCCTGACCCACAGATCAAACCTGGGTCTCCTGCATTGCAGGCAGACTCTTTATAGCCTGAGTCACGGGGAAGCCCGACAAAACAAAGAACAGATAGGAAAAGATGAATGAAGAATAATGGTATTTTCCTTTCACCTGGGAAATATTTCTTTGATCTTGGGAACATAAGGATTTCTGAAGTCCATATAATAATCTACAACCAAAGTGTTTTCTTAAGTCATAAGGTACCAGTGCTTCATAGGAAGCCAAGTCACGCTGACCAAAAATGGCTCTGAAGTCTCCATATATGTCACGGTGGGAGAAGTACCTGTGAGTCACAAGAACACTTCCTTTACTAATCACTGGACTTAAGACCTTGGTCAAGGTCAAGATCTCACCCTGAATTCCCATCCCACAAGGTGTTCTCTAGTTCACATTTTTAGGATGGTCAAGGTTGGCCTATTCCGACATACCAGGTAAAGGGAGGTGCGTTATTTCAAACACACTTATCAGTCATGGCTTTTTTCTAAGAATCTTCTTGGCGTCATCCTAACAGAAACAGCTATTTTGCAAACACTTCTACGTGCCCACAAGTAGATCGAGACAACTGCTGATATAAAAATGAGTATTTCCTTCTCTTACAAGTGCCGTATTTCTAAAATACAGCAAGTTCCCGACATACACACCTTCAAGTTGCGAACTTTCGAAGATACGAACACGTGTTCTCATGTCCGATCACATAAGTCAGTTCTCGTGTGGCTTACATTGCCGTGTGTGCACATCACTTTACAGTACAGTGCGGCACAGAGCACGGTGGTACGGTATCTTTGTTTCAAGCCCAGGATGTCCAGAAGCAAGTGTAAAAGCAGCAGTGATATAGAGGGTACAACTGCAGTTTTCAAGGTACTATAAGATTAAAAATGTTTTCTTTATTTTTTGTGTTGGTTTGCTTTTTATGTCGTTATTTGTGTGAGAAGTGTTATAAACCTATTACAGGACAGTACTGCATAGACAATTGCGTTAGTTGGGTACCTAAGCTAACTTTGTTGTACCTGTTGTTTTGTTCGGTCGCTCAGTTGTGTCCGACGCTTTGTCAGCCCATGGGCTGCAGCACACCAGGCTTCCCTGTTCTTCACCATCTCCCGGAGCTTGCTCAAACTCATGACCATTGATTTGGTGAAGCCATCCAACCATCTCATCCTCTGTCACCCCCTTCTACTCCTGCCCTCGATCTTTCCCAGCTTCAGGGTCTTTTCCAATGAGTCAGCTCTTTGCATCAGGGTACCTGGGCTAACTCTGTTGGACTTTCAAATAAACTGGACTTATAAAGGTGCTCTCAGAATTCCTTTGTGTGTAGGGGACTTACTGCAGGCTGAAATCATACACGAAGAAAAGAAGTGCATATTTATATCCACTGATCAGATACTGAGACAAAGGAAGAAACTCCAAAAGCTGTTCATCAGCCTCAGGGGGGCTGATGAGCTTGGGTCCCGCAGCAGACGTTCACTTAAATGTATGTGTTTTCCCCTGAAAAGCCTTGTAACAGCAGACCTAGACTCTGCCTGAGTGCCTGCTTCCCAGCTCCCTCCTCACAAAAGGCTGATGTGGAATCCCCGGGCTGCCCCAGACAATGAACTGGGCATCCACTGGGAGTGACTTGCAAATGTGTCCCCTGAACCAGAAACTTCCCAGCCTTTGAGCTGCCCATAATTCATTCTCCAGATTCAATACCGTCAGGGGGGGAAGGATTTAAACGTTTCACCAAGGAAAGACTATCTCCAGATAATTCTCGATTCATCACTTGCTCTTCCTTTGTGACCCAGAACACGGCGGGGGTAGGGGGGCAGTATTTGGCTGGGAGGGAGAGCAGGCTGGAGGGAGGCTGGGGTCACAGAGGGTCTCTGAAAGACAAGCCTTGACAAGGTAAGAGGCATTCTGGAAACTGTACTGGGTTTCATTGAAGATTGGGTATTAAGGCTTTCATTTAATTTGTGGAATAATTGATGGCTGCGTGGATTCCAGGGCTGGGAGGGGAACTGAAGAGGTCGTGTATTGTCTTCTTATTTTGTTGTCTTCAGGTAATAATAACACACTGAAGCCACCATGGGCGGATGTAGACGTTTTATTTTTACAGGGCTCTAGGACTGTCTATGGGATAAGACAAAGAATGCAAAACTAACTCCCCCAGGCACCAGGCCTCCCTGGGAAGCTTGGTGGGGGAGAGGCCTGAGGGCAACGCTGACTTCAGACAAGGATGGCGGAGAAACATCAAGGTATGCCCAGAATTATACAATGCATAGATTGGATTAAAACACAGATACTGAAATATATTGATTTTTCCTCAAAATCAGGCTATTCACAATTTAGAGCTTTTTTTAAAAATTGTGAATAGCCTAATTTTGAGGAAAAATTGGTATATTTTAGTACAATTTAGAGCTAGTGAAGAAAACCAGTGTAAAATAATTTTAATACTAAGCTGCTTAGAGAAACATTGGCAAAAACATGAGTTTTATCAAAAGGTCCAAGAGCCTGCTCTTTATGTCAGGCTGTTAGACGCCCTACCACTGCGATTATTAACGTGCCCTTCATTATCATTCACTGCTTGATGATGCTTTTCACGTGGCCACAAAGCTCCATGTCATCGCACAATCGGAAGTCCTACTCCAGCTAATAACTGCCATCTCTCTCAGCAACAACAGAACAGAGAATGATACTCTTTCTTCAGGGTGTCCATCCCATTTACCGCTAACTGTTCCTTTTTAAAACAGAGATTAAGCTCCTTCCTGCCATATCACCAAGTACTCCAAGGACAATTTTTAAAAACTAGGGTATGATTAAAACACACAGATTTCGCCAGTCATCTGCAAAATGAGATTTTCTACTAGTCTTGAAAATCAACCTCCATTTTAACAGCCTTGTCTTTACCTGGGTGAATCCCATCAGGTACTATTCAGTAAGTGGCTTGGCTACCCCCTAGTAACTGCAAAAAAATGAAACAGAAACACAACTTTCAAAATAGCATATACATATACGCATAACTGAAGCACTGTGCTGTGTATCTGAAATCAACACAACACTGTAAATCAACCATACTTCAATAATTAAAACAAAAACAACCCCAAACCCACTCCTCCTTGGCTCCAGCCCCTGAAGTCCAGGATGACTGTTTAGCTTGATGGAGACTTTGAGGTCAGGCTGAACGATGAAAGACAGAAAGCATTCGTGTTCATTTATTCAGTCAATGTGTGAAAACTGCATGCTAACTAAAATTTTTATTTTTATTTTTTTAAAGAAAGCACATACATGTTTTGGGTTTTTTTAATTCATAATTAAGAGTCAATAGCTATGGCCTTGAAATGACTTTGAAAACTTGGCTCTTACCCAAGGAATGAAGAAATTTAGGAATTCTTAAAAAAGTTCTTCGTGGCATTCATAATGTTCATGACCATGAGTGAAACGTAACTGCAAAAGTCTAAGGCTTTAAACACACACACAGCAGATATTTCTTCATATGGTCAGAAATGCAACTGATTATAAGGGATTACATTTGCCTAAATGTCCATCTGTTTCAAACAGTGGGTGGCTTGGTCCCTGCTCTGAAAATAACTTCCATGACCTGCAGCTCATTCCCATGCCACAGGCTTGGCTGGCCTCCGCAGGGCACCAACTTTTGCCCAGTCCCCCCGCCTCCCCCTCAACTTGGCTCCCGGCACATCCACTAGGTCTTGACCATATGCCTTCTGTTTACTTTCCCAGCCCTACTTGGCCCTGTTCCCTCTCCCCCTGACCTTAGCTCTCGCCCATGATCCTAAGCAATCCCATTCAGGTCCCCAGCCTGCCCACCCAGCACGACCCTGGGTCCACCTTTCAGAGTTGCTGCCAAAATGGGGAGGGGCGGTCATGTTCATCTGTTAACACTTACCCTCCCCCCCCGCCCCCCGGCAAAAAACTGAGTGCATAAGACGTAGCAGAAGCAGAGTGAAGTCAGTCAGAAAGAAAAACACCAATACAGTATATTAACGCATATATATGAAATTTAGAAAGATGGTAACGATGACCCCACATGCGAGACAGCCAAAGAGTCACCGATGTAAAGAACAGACTGTTGGACTCTGTCGGAGAAGGTGAGGGTGGGATGATTTGAGAGAATAGCATTGAAACATGTATATTACCATATGTGAAATAGATCACCAGTCCAAGTTCAATGCATGAGACAGGGTGCTCAGGGCTGGTGCACTGGGATGACCCTGAGGGACGGGATGGGAAGGGAGGTGGGAGGGGGGGTCATCATGGGGGACACATGTACACCCATGGCTGATTCATGTCAATGTATGGCAAAAACCACTACAATATTGTAAAGTAATTAGCCTCCAATTAAAATTAATTAATTAATTAAAAAAAAAAGACATAGCAGAAGAATGTGTGGTGACCACATGAACACGCCACCCATGCCAAGCAAAGTCGGGAGTGGGGCAAATTTTGTTAGACGTGACCCCCACCTCCTGGTTCTGAACTATTTTGTGCTCTTGGTGGTACTAGCTCCTCCTCAGGTATTATTCTCAGGCGCCTGACTCCCCTAAACCTTCTTACAATAAAAAACAAATGAGGGACGACAGCTTCAAGTCATCCCTAATCCTTTGGGACAACTGCGCTCAAGGTCTTACTTGAAAGAAGAGACCATTCCCAGCACTTGGCATGCTGGGCTGCATCGCATGCTTCAGGGTCAGCTCAAACACCCCCTCCTCAGTAAGCCTTCCCTGGCCTCCCTCTGAAGTGGCCTCCTCCAGGGACCCCTCCACCACACTCTTCTTTCCTCCATGATACTAACACAATCTGTTGATTCTTTTGTTGGTTTACTGTCTCTCCACTACCTCATGCCCCCATAAAGTTAGCTCTATGAAGGCAGGTTCTTTATAGAATCTATTTGTTACTGTGTGCCTTCTATGTCTAAACGAGTGCCCGGCACATAGTGAAAAGTGAAAGTGAAAGCGTTTGTCACTCAGTCGTGTCCAACTCTTTGTGACCCCATGGACCATAGCCAACCAGGTTCCTCTGTCCATGGGATTCTCCAGGCAAGAATATTGAAGTAGGTTGCCATTTCCTTCTCCAAGGGATCTTCCCGACCCAGGGATTGAACCCACGTCTCTCCTGCATTGTGGGCAGATTCTTAAGCATCTGAGCCATAGTCTATGTCTCAAGGCACGCCAAGCACATAGTGGGTACACGGGAAGTAAAACCTGAGTGGATGCACATGAGGAGGATTTCATGGGGGAGGAGAAAGTTACAGGGTTCCTGAAATCATACCACAGTTCATACATGTCTCTAGTGCTGTGTGACACAGTCAGCAGAGGAGAAATCAGGGTTGAGTGGATTAAAGGACTCTGTTGTCTGATGTCTAAAAGAAAGAAGGCAACAGAGAAACATGCCATTCTTCATGTCTCCAGTACAAAATACACACTCACTGTGTATACATATTTCAGCTTCATGACAGCCCCGATCAGGGACACTGGCTGACAACCACAGACCTAACCCGACCAGTTAGGTGAACTTGGGCACAGATGCCTCACTTCTTTGGCTCTCCTTTCCGTCCCAGGAGTACACAGCTAACACTCACCTTCTCATTTAGTCTTCACAACAACACTATGTGACAGGGACAAAGCTTGTGTCCAGACAGACCATGATGCGGAGAAGGTTCACAGACCGGGAGGGAGGGTTAGTCACTCCCCTGGTCGCAGTTATCTAACGCAACAGCTGAGATCTGGGCCGAGGGCTGATTCTAGGATTCCTGCCCTCCACCAAGTCCCTTTCTGCTCTTAGGTTTTATCGTGTCACGAGAGTTAAGTGAGAAGACGACAGACCTCCAAATGAGAACACAACTGTGGTCTTTCCCCACCGCCATTCCTGATTTAATTTATATTTTAAATTGGAGGTTAATTGCTTTACAATGTGGTGCTGGTTTCTGCTTACAACAACGTGAATCAGCTATAAGCAAACACATATCCCTTCCCCCGGAGCCTCTCTCTCACCACCCCCCCATCCCCACCCTCTGGGGATCTCAGGGCTCCAAACTGAGCTCCCTGCGCGATACAGCAGCTTCCCCCCAGCTGTCTGTTTTACACGAGGCAGTGTCCATACGTCAGCGCTCCTCTCTCGGTTCATCCCACCCTTTCCTTCCCCTGCTGTGTCCACAAGCCCACTCTCTATGTCTGCATCTCTATTCCGGCCCTGAGAATAGGTTCATCAGTACCATTTTTCCAGATACAATTGTGGCCTTGAATAAAACCATTTTTTTCCTTTTTTAGTGTTACCAAGGCCTCACTGTACATTTTCCCTTTAACCAAGATGATTTGTTAACATAAGTTTCCCTGAAGAAGAGCTTGACATGGAGAGATTTGGTGACTAGCTTTACTCAGTTTAATGTTGGGGATGGTTTTTGGCTCAAAAGCCTACCAGCTGTAACATATAAAGCATGCTAATACTTTAGGAGTCACCATCTTTTACATTTCTACTTACTGCACATCTTGGACTCAGGTCTCTCAATTTGCTTTCTGTGGTAGCTTAGATAAAATGGGTAGAGGCCACATACATGATTGCTGCTTATAATTTTTGCAACTAATAAAAGACTTCAGATGGATGTCCTGACTACGTGTTTAGAAAAATCAATCTCTTATAAGCAAACAAAAATGACAAGTCTCTTGGTATCTCACTTCTAGAGATTGGTGCCTATCCAAAGGTCTGTATTTACATTGTGGCAAAATTTGTTTTTAAACTCATGAGAACATTCTGAAATGGGAAGTGAAGTACCAATAAAATTAAGCCTCAAAGAAGGAGGGAAGTACAGGCCACTGTTCGAATACATCCTGGTGAATTTAATTCTAAAATGGGTGATGGACACTCACACACCCCCAGCCTTCTTCATGCCACCCACTCTTAATTCTTTCCTTAAGTTTCTTAAATATGACCTTTGGTTGACAAGGTATGATCAGCTTCTACCTCAAACCCACTCCACAACCCCAGAGGACATCCTGTGAATTACGTCCAAGACGGCTGCAGGTCGTGAGCACAGGAAATGGAAATTTTGGTCCAAGATTAGTAAAGTTCAGCCAAACTGGTGTAGCGGTGGGGAAATACCATCAAAACTAGTAACACTATTTCATCACCAGTTCCCCAAGCCATCATTCCCGAAACTTCCCTTCCCAGGTGAAATGATTCATTTAGGCCAGAGAATAGATTTCCCTCTTATTTGTCCACAATTCCACCCCAGAGTCAGAGTTCATCCTTCTTCCCCCTGCTCCAGTTTCCTGCTACTCTTGTCTGGGCAACCAGACACCAATCCCATCTGCCTTGTATGGGATTAGAAGAGGGTTTTTCTCTTTTTTTTTAAGGCAGTAAAGTCATTTACCATTTATTTATGGGAATGAAGAAAGGGTTGATAGACTTGCATCAAAAGACCCAGAAGCCCCTGACAAAAATCAGTTCGTACACACACACACACACACTTCATTTGCAATACCTCTCCGCTTTCCTGTCTGCTGTCTTGACCCAGGTCGAAGGTGAAAACATTTCCAGCATCAGTGTAGAAACACTGTAATTCTCAAAAGGAAGTACAAAACACTGAGCATGTGGGTAAAAAGTGGCTAAGAAGTGTGCCATGTTCAAACTGAATCAGGTACAGAAATACCAGAGGGACAGATATGGTCAGACCTCTGGGTCTGGGAGGAGAGGATGCATAGCAGTTTCTTGAACTGGAGCTTCCTTTTTTGATTCTGCAGTACTATGCTATGAGGACTCACGGGAGCAAAGGACAAAATTTAACGTACTGTTGCAGTTTAATAAAAGTGGGATTACGGTCTCTGCTGAATTTGGAATGTTTTGTTAAACCTGGGATAAAAATGGAAAAGTAACAGCTGATTAATGAGCATTCAGAAATAATTAAGGAAAAGGAAATTACTTACAAGACCATATAAACTACTTGACGAAATAACCAGAGATGTTACTGGAGACAGGAAAGTCTAAACACATTCGGTAAGTAGATGAAATTAGTGCTAGAGTGAATGTGTGTTAAAAGTTACCCAGTATATGAGGCAATGTGAGATTTGCAAAGTGCCTCCCCATTCTGTCCCAAACCCTAGTTTCTAGGTTCCTAAGATTAATTTAACTTAGAGACTCTGAAATATATTTTAAAAATTAATCTGAATCAGCAATTGAGTATAATTATCACTTTTGCAGGGGGCGGGGGGCTCCCCAGGCAACTCAATGGTAAAGAAATCACCTGCAAAGGCAGGAGACACAGGTTCGATACTTGGGTCAGGAAGATCCCCTGGAGCAGGAAATGGCAACGCATTCCAGCATTCTTTCCTGGAAAATTCCATGGACAGAAGAGCCTGGCGGGCTACAGTCCATGGGGTCCCAAAGAGTCAGACACACCTGAGCTAGGCAGAGGGCAGACTTAAATCAAAGACCTGATACTATACTGGTTGACCCAATGTCTCCAAGACTGGTTTACTTTACATTACTTCAGTCTTATCTATTGTTATAATGTAACAAGCACAATAAACATAATTAATATCATAAAAATACTGACTCCATATATTTCTGTGTCTATATACACTACAAAGGAATAATCCCTATTTTAAATTATGATTTAAAAAATCATAATAGTTTGATGAAACAAAGAAAAGAAATCCAAGGTAGAATGCTTATTAAAAAAAATCTGTTTTTTAAAAGTAGATGTCAAAGTGTTATTTTAAAAAAATATTTTTATATTGAAAATCAGCACGCTTTTAGTAGAGAAAAAGTAGAAAATTAAGATAAAAATTAAAGATCTTTTATATGAGAGAAGTGAGTGTGTATTTTATAGATGCACATTTATAAAAATGATTACACATGCACACATGTGTGTGTGTATGCTCAGCAGTAAAGAATTCACCTGCAATGCATGAGACAGGTTTGATCCCTGGGTCGGGAAGATCCCCTAGAAGAGGAAATGGCAATCCACTCCAGTATTTTTGCCTGGAAAATCCCACGGACAGAGGAGCCTGGCAGACTTGCAAAGAGTCGGACATGACTGAGTGATTGAGCACACATATATACACTAGATTGAATAGCATCACCCTCTCCCCTAGAAATCATGCCCACTCAAAACCTCAGAACATGATCTTATTAGGAAATACATTTTGCAGATTTAATTAGGCGAGATAAGGTTAGAGTCTTAAATTCAATGACTTGCATTCTTTTTTTGTGTGTGTGAGTTAAGTTTTATCTGGGGCAAAATGAGGACTTCAACCTGGGAGACAGCACCTTAGATAGCTCTGAGAAACTGCTCCAAAGAGGTGGGGGGAGGAAGGTTAACATATGTGACTTGGGTGAAGGGGGACTTCAGTGCAATCGAGCACTTATCTTACAAAAGATTTTCTGCCAGTCAAGAGGAGCTGATGTCACCATGAAGGGACTGAGTCCTTTTCTAGATATGAGGAGATGCGAGGATTGGGAACATGAAACCAATTCCTGAAAATACCTGACTTTCTGAAGACCTGTTCCACCAGTTTCGCTGGAGTACAAAATGTGTCATTCTCGACCCTGAACTCCCTTCAAGGGCACGCAGCGACTTGTATTCTTATGAGAACACTGTGTGGAGACGCAGAAAGACACAGACACACACAGAAGGTCGTGTGATAACTGAGGCCACGCAGCGACAAGCCAAGGAACGCAGAAGGCAACCTGGCAGGAAGAGGCACAGAAAGACTCCCCCTCAGGGCCTTCGGAAGGGAGCACAGCTCGGCCAGCACCTTCATTTCAGACTTCCAGCCGCCACAACTGTGAGGGAAGGCATTTCAAGCCACCAGTGTGTGGTCATTTGATAGGGGAGCCCTAGGACATCAATATAGCACTTATACACTTTTGTACTCATCAGCTTGTTTCTCTTAACACATTATGAGCGTTTTCCATGTCCTCTCTCTGTGTAGCATCCACACTTAGATGTCATTGTTCAGATATCTCATAATATACCTGATTTCAGATTTTCTGTTAACATACTTAATTTTTTGAACTTCTAGCTTGGTTGTTTCCTCTCTTCTTCAGTTAATTATTATTTCAAGACAACAGAACTGATGGTCAGTTAAATGCTAACCATGATCAAACCATTGTTGGCTCATGTAAAAAGACCTGGAAGTTCTTCCATGTCCTAAAATTCTTCGGGTGATTTTGGAGTGAGCTTTAGCTATTTGCTAGTTATTGTTCTTAAAGCCGAATGGACAGCATCAGTTCTGGGTTCCCTTGTTAACAGGAAAGGAAGCAAGCAATCATCTCTTTAAAAAAGAAAAAAAGCCATGTCCTTGGCTATCGTAAACTAAGGGAATCACAGGATGTCCTGTCGAATGGTATTTGGCTTCCTTTCATGGAACAACCTCAATGAAAGCAAAAAAGAACACTCTCAACTCTCAACTGATACTCCAGTGGCTTGTAACTTGCTCAGTCCTAAACAGGACACAGAAAATAGTCATCTATGACCAAGAGAGCAAGAGATTACTGCCATTATGGAAGCTGTAACTCATCTGAAATCTGGCCTCATGGTTTTGCAATATAATGAGTAAGTGATAGATGAAAGATGTTGCACTCAGAATTTACTAGAAGACCTAGGGCATTTGTGAAATCATAAGTGACCTTTATTTCATAGTATATTTGGATTTTGAAACATATGTGGTTAAGAAATTTGATTTTTGGCTGCAAAGATTTGGGAAGCCAAGCATTCCCTTTTAAAAAATCACAAGGGTCCTCAGCTGATCCTTTCAGGTAAATCCAGGGCCTTACTGAGCTTATGGGGTTTATCTGGTGACTCAGATGGTAAAGAATCCACCTGCAATGAAAAACACCCTGGTTCAATCCCTGAGTTGGGAAGATCCCCTGGAGAAGGGAATGGCTATCCATTCAAGTATTCCTACCTGGAGAATTCCATGAACAGAGAAACCTGGTGGGCTACAGTCTATGAGGTCGAGAAGAATCAGACACGACTGACTGATTTTACTGAGTTTTAGCTTCCTAGTTTCTAAATTCTATTGCTACTTGAGGCAACTTCTCCTTAAGAGTTTTAAGAAGTCAGGAGTCAGTCTGGGCAACAAGAACAAAAAATGTCAAATGAGATAGAATGAGGGGTGAGCCAAAGTTGGGGGAATGTTAGCCTAAGAATTAAAAAAAGGTGGCAAGGAACGGCATGTAATGCTTTGATTATCCTGGGCAAAATTTCTGAAATATGGAAATGGTTCCTTGCTACCTTTAAAGAGGAAGACATTTCTACCCACATTTTCCTTTTAAATTCAATAGTGTAAAATTTGATACGGTGTTAAGTACAAAGAAAAGACTATCTACAGAACTATAGTGTTCACAGAATTAAAAGAGTATCTTGTCTATGTCAAGACCTCAAAGAAAATATAGCTCCAAAATTTAACTCTTTCATATACACTTTTAAAGTGGCTTTAGTAGTTTTTCCCTGAGTTAAAAATAACAATCCAGTTATTATTTTGAAGTTTATTTTAATAAAATCATTTAGTATATACTTACTGAGAACTGGACCTAATTTCCAGAAAAAGCGTTGTGGATAAAGAACAGGTAGAAACACTGACTTTTCTTAAGAGGTTTACATTCAAGTTAAGAACACAGGACTCAAACTCATTGAAATGTAAGTCAAGACCATATTATAGTAAAATAAAAATAAAAATCTTTTTTATTAAAATAGGCAAAAGACCTGAACACACACTCCACTAAAGAATGTACACAAATGGCCAGTAAACACATAAAAGACACTGAATATCGTTAATAATCAAAATATAAATTAAAATCTCAGCAGGATACTTGTCCACATCTGTAAGGATGGCCAAGTTTAAAAGATTAACAATACCAAGTGTTGACAAGGATGTGAAGCAACTGGAACTCTCCTACACTTCTGGTAGGAATGTGAAATGGTACAACCACTTTGGACAACTATTCCTTAAGTCTCCTTAAGTTCCTTAAGTCTCTTAAACAGCAGTTATATTGCCTAACCATTCCACTCCTAGATATTTCTTTCAGAGAAATGAAAACATTTGTTTCACAAAGAGTTATACATGAATATTCATAGAAGTTGTATCCATAATTGCTAAGAACTGAAACTAACCCAAATGTTCACAAGCTGGTAACTGATAAAATATGGTATAGCCATATTACTTTGCCTACAGAGGTCTGTACAGTCAAAGCTATGGTTTTTCCAGTAGTCATGTATGGATGTGAGAGCTGGACAATAAAAGAGGCTGAGTGCTGAAGAACTGATGCTTTCGAACTGTGGTGCTAGAGAAGACTCTTGAGAGTCTCTTGGACAGCAAGGAGATCAAACCAGTCAATCCTAAAGGACATCAACCCTGAAAATTCATTGGAAGGACTGATGCTGAAGCTCCAATACTCTGGCCACCTGATGCAAAGAGCCAACTAGTTGGAAAAGACCCTGATGCTGGGAAAGACTGAAGTCAGGAGGAGAAGCGGATGAAAGAAGATGAGATGGTTGGATGGTATCACTGATTCAATGGACAAGAGTTTGAGCAAACTCCGGGAGACAGTGAAAAACAGGGAAGCCTGGTGTGAGGCAGTCCACGGGGTCGCAAACAGTCAGACACGCCTGAGCAACTAAAGAACAACAAAGCCATAGAACAGAATACCACTCGGCCACAAATCAGGTGGCCAGAGTACTGGAGCTTCAGCATCAGTCCTTCCAATGGATATTCAGGGTTGATATCCTTTGTGGCCGAGTTGTATTCATCCATGCTGGGTCAATCTCAAAATCATTATGCCAAGTAAAAGAAGTCAGACACTACAGAGTACAATCTGTATGATTCCATTTATACAAAATGTAATCTAATCTAGGGTGACAGAAAGCAAAGCAGTGGTTACCTGTGCCATGAACAGTGGAGCTATGAACTGCAAAGGACACCAGCAATCTTTTGGGAGTGATGGCTTCAAGGGCATACATACCACCAATACGCATTGAATCATTATGCCTTAAACAGATGCAGTTCACTGTATGTAAAATTAATTCTTAATCAAGTTGGTAAGGTGGGGAGATCACAGTATAATTTGTTTGAATTTTTCCCAGACTGAAGTCAGACTTTTAATGAACAACTGCTGTGTCAGGTGTTGTAAGAGGTACTGCGGATATAAAGATCATAGTTTATTACAAAGCCAAGGTAAAAGAGTACACTGAAATGACAAGCAACAATACCAGCTAATATTCTGAAAGGCATTTACTGTGCACCATTCAACTGCTTGGTATACTTTATATTCTGCATCTCATAAGTCCTCATTAAGAACTGTGAAGTCGATGCTATTATTATTTCCATTTGCCTATTACGGAAATGAGGCTTAGGGAGGCTAAAAAATTTGCCCTAGATGACACAGTTTGAAAAGGGTGGAGCTGGGATAGAGAATAAGTCTGAGGCCAGAGCCCAGGCTTTGCCTGCTACCCCTTCCCTGCTTCTCTGAGCAGCAATCTGGGACTCTGAATGCCCCAACTGGTCCTAATGGGAGGTAGACCACATTCTGAACTGGAGGTGAGGAGGCCGTGACCTTCATCACACAGGCTGGAAGTATGTTCAACTGTTACTCACACTGACATCTTATAGTCGGCGATCCAACCATGCTATCTGCCTGTGAGAAATTCCAGGGAGAGGGATACCGGCTTCCCAAACATCAAACCTGCTTTTCCATTTATTGTTGTGTTGCCAGCCCCACTAAGGGATGTTGGAAAGGCTGACTCCTCCTATCCTCAGCCTCCTTGCCTGGGTGGCTGATGACGCTCATCTCTCTTTCCTTCTCCCTGGAGAAGACGTGTCGACGGACAGATGTACTAGGTCCCCAGAAACAGAAAGAGCCAGGGGGTCAGGGGGGAGGGGGAGGGGCTGACACGTCCCCCCCAAGAGGCCCTCATCCTGCGCTCCCCTCCCCCACCCACCCAGCACCCACCAATTGCGCCCTCTTCCGCTTCCTCCTTCTCTAGCAGAGCACAGGCTCCACAAGCTTTCTATTTCACTGTTACAGCCGGTGAGCAGCAGGTCCCGATAGCTGGGAGAGTGTATTCAAAGCTCTCCTTTTGTTTTATTCTTAATTGGTCAGTCTCCCTGCCATCCACTCAGCCTTCACCCAGACGGGAGGGGGAGGGGCAGGGGGCAGGGAGGGCTTGTGAATGCAGATGGCCTGCTTCCTGGCGGGCGTCTAGCACCATCACGGGTTGGAGAGTGGGGCGGACCTCAAGGCCAGATATCACTCAATAACTTCCAAAGGTGGGGAGTCAGACTCGGAAGTGGGGGCAGTGTGCAGAGGACAGCAGCAGAATGCCTAAAAAAAGGGCCAAAACCTGCAACTGCACAACTAGGGCCCCTCCACAATACCTGAGACACACCAGGTGCTGAATGAATGAGAAGAAAAACATCCAAAGAGGATATTGACAGTGATCTTCACAGAGGATTATTTTGCAGTCAGAGCAAGATTCATGGAGCATACTAAGCAGGCTGGCCACATCACAAAAAACAACACCAAATGCAGCTCTGATGGACTCTGGAGAAAACGAAACAAAATATGGACTATGCATTCGTTCTGTGTGAAACCTCAAGAGGCGGATGCCGCAGCCGCGAATAAGAATGGTACTTGGGTCAGGCAAATCTTTAACATCATCCACGTGATTTCAGCAAGGATATTTTGAGATGCTTCCCAACACCTTTCCGCATGTAAAACTCACTGTGAAAAATCAAAACTCATTTAATTTTCAAACTGCCACTAAGGGGTTAAGTGAAACACCACTGTTTGATTAGGGAGTGCATTTTACACAGTTTTCCGATTTCTTTTTCAAACATAGTAAGGTACCCAGGGACCCATCATCTGTCCAGGTCCACTGTGACATGTGTCCAGGTCCACATGTGTTAACATTCTTCCAGTTTCTCCATGCCCATTAAGGAAATATGAATGTATACATTTTCTTTACATAAAAGTTAGTCTACTGCACTAACTTAACATAGTGATGCTCCATTAAAAAACACCATAAAAATTGGAGGATCAAAAGAGATAAGCATTTTATTTTTCCTCAAGTGACTTTCTGTAAGGGAGAAGTAACCTTCCCACCACCGCCACGTACATCATTCAACAATGCTCAAACCTATGCCATGAGGCTGTGTTAAAACTTATACACAGAGGTCATAGGAGGGAACACACACACTCAAACATGGATTTTATCTACAGGTGCCATTACTGAAAGCTCCTGAAAACTGTGGTGGTGCTTTAGTCACTAAGTCATGTCCGACTCTCTGCGACCCCATGAACTGCAGCCTGCCAGGCTCCTCTGTCCATGGGATTCTCCAGGCAAGAATACTGGAGTGGGTTGCCATTTCCTTCTCTAGAGGATCTTCCCGACCCAGGAATCGAACACAGGTCTCCTGCACTACAGGCAGATTCTTTACCAAATGAGCTACAAGGGTAATTTTGCCCTTGCTAGTTATCAGCAGAAGACTCACAGAATTACTTTCCTGGGGTCAGCGGAACTTCTCCACCTCCGATTCCTCCAGTCAAACAATGCCTTCCTGACTGTTATCCCCAAGACTTAGAGGCTTTTCAAGAAAGGGCTACTCATGATTTATATATATATAAATATATATATATATATATATATATATATATTTTTTTTTTTTTTTTTTTGCTGCCCCATGTGGGATCCTAGTTCCCTGACCAGGGATTGAACCTGCACCCCCTTCAGTGGAAGCACAGAGTCCTGACCACTGGACCGCCGGGTAAGTCCCCTGTGTGACTTATTTTTGAATTCAAGTGCCCAGCTCAGAGTATGACATATAGAAGGAACCTGGTGAGTCTGCTGAAAGAACAGATTCTTAGATGACTGGACTTCTGGCTTAAATTTTAATAAAGCTGCAACTGTATAATTATTTACACAGTGGAAATTTAAAAGATTTTATCATCGGCAACCTGAAAACACGCTCTGGCTTTCTAAAATGACAAAAAGGAAGTAGACTGGGGAGGGGGAGAGGAGCCCATGTGAGTGCTTGCGCTTTCTCCTGATTTGAAAGTGAAAGTGTCAGTGGCTAAGTCATGTTGTGTCTGACTCTCTGCGACCCCATGGACTGTAGCCCACCAGGCTTCTCTGTCCATGGGTTTCTCCAGGCAAGAATACTGGAGTGGGTCACCATTCCCTTCTCCAGGGGATCTTCCTGACCCGGGGTCTCCTGCATTGCAGGCAGATTCTTTACCGTCTGAGCTACCATAATTGAGCCTTGCAGGGAACCCCGTGGGAGGGCTCCTGGATGAGGGGATACTACTGTTTGTAATCAGAGTAGAACTGTGACAGTAAGAACGCCTCCCTGAGACGTCACTCCACTGTGATTTCAGACAAATTATCTCTCAGGGCTTTGCCAGGGCAGGCTGACTCTTAAGAATGAAAAACTAATGTTATAAAAGAAAATCAGACGCAACTTCTAGGAAAAAATAAAACAGATCACAGAAACCTAAGGTGTGCCTCATAGGAAGAGCACTGTCATTTTAAGAATGACTTAACACCAAGCGCTGGTCATAAACCTCTGGACCAACCCTGTGCGTGAGATCCCACATTTCACAGACTTCTGCCAATGTGCACTAAATATTTACAACGCATACTCTTCCTTTTCAAGCCTCTCCCCCTATTCCTCTTCTGTTTCAAGTCATAGCACAAACCTGGCTCTCTGACACATTTACCTGCTCAAAGCAAATGAGGTCTCTAAGTAACAGAAAGGCTGAGCTCTCATTACATTTCCTTTATGAGATAATTACTCAAAAGCATCTATCACAAAAAGCAGTCATCAGGTTGACCATCCTATGCACCTATCACCACCTTTGGATCCTTTAGAAAAAAAAAATAATGCTTTAAATAAGTGCGCCCTGGTTCAAGTGAATAAGATCCTAATTAGGCTGGGGAGATATGACACTGAAAATGTACAAGTATTTTTTTTTATCCACAGTAACCTACTAAGAAATTATTTCTTGGTGGCCTATAAAACCCTGTTTCATTTTTACCGCAGTAATGAGTTATTTCCGTTAAAATAAGTTATCTTTGGGGATGCATCTAACAAAAACATGTTTAGGAGCCATGTCTCTGATTCATGCTATAAGGTGAAAGCACATAATTTCAGTTTTTGCCTATGTGAACTGCAGGCTTCCATTTTGCATTCTCTCAACATAATATAAATTCCAAAGGTCAAAAACTAGGAGATGAACAATCAGAATTTTAAAGTGAGCTATAAAATGAGGTTCCTGTGATACCCATGGGGGGTGTATGGAGTGCTCCAAGACAAAAAGTTGCTGGAAGAGGGCTTAAGATACTAGATGAGAGACATAAACACTCCTGGGTATATATCAGGAAAAAACAAACATTAATTCAAAAAGGTACAGGCAACCTAGTGTACATAGCAGCATTATGTACAACTGCCAAGACTTGGAAACAACCTGTCCATTGACAGAGGAATGGATAAAGAAGATGAGGCATATACATACAATGGAACACTACTCAGACATAAAAAGGAATGACATTTTGCCATCTGCAGCAACATGGATGGGCTTGGAGGGTATTATGCTAAGTGCAAAATACTGTATGGTATCACTTATCTGTGCACTCTCAAAAATAAACCAGTGAATATAAAAAAGAAGCAAATTAATAGATACCGAAAACAAACCAGTAGTTACCACTCGGGAGAGGGGAGGAGGAGGGGCAATATAGGGTCAGGGGGCTGAGAGGCACAATCTATTAGGTACAAAACATGCTCAAGGATAGACTGTACAACACAGGGAATACAGCCAATGTTTTATAATAACTATAAATGGAGTATAACCTTAAAAAATTGTGAATCACTATACCTGTAACATATATATGGTACAGCAAATATACTTCAATAAAAAAGGATACTAGATGAGTATGACACATCCACTGTAGAATTCTAGAGACTGGTATCTGAAAGACAGCCCGAAGTCAGGAAGAATGGAATTATTCTAACATACACATCCTAACAAATTTCATTGTGGAAAAGACACTGTTCACAGGAGAGGACTAAATCAATTCCTTTAAAGTGAAATTGACAAAATTCGAAAGTAAAGCAATCCACACCATCTGGGTTAAACTCAGTCCACACCAGAATCTGCCAGCGAAGGTGTCACTTTCCAGCTGTGAGAAAAGTGGCACTGGAACCCTGAGGGGCATTCTGAGCCATGTCATCAGCTGGCATTAAATGACTCCTGAGGATCCTTCACAGTGAAATACCAGACACTCTGCTTCTGAGTCTGGGAGGACTGAAAGGGTGTAAACTCTATGCGGCAGCCACCCTTTTGGCCTGCTAACTGTGAAGCTGGCATCTGTATATCAAGAAGCCACCATCTGACCCAAGTACCAATGCTGTTATGGGAAGAAGTTGCACTGATCGCTTCTACTGAGGGAAAATGCCTTGAGCCAGGAACATCTACCTCCCTTGTCCTGAGCCCTACAACAGAGCCGGAGAGGTCTCTCTATTAGAGCAAATGAAGGGTTCCCTAAGAATCCTGGACAGTGTAGGGTGGGGCACTGGAGGATTCCATTTTCCCTTCAACTCTCACTGCAGAACAGGAGCTCGATTCCAGCATGCACTTCCGTTTTTATTATGCCGTCTTTCAATCAACATGCTTTCAATTTTCAAGTTCCGGTCACCCTGCCTGCCTTCCAATGCTCCTACCCCACGGGAAAATTCTATCCAATGAAAATTCTGATTCTACAGCCTCCACTCCTTTCACCCGAATAGCTGGTCTCCAACAGGGTCTTTTAGTTTCCTACAACATACTGGCCTTGAGGGTATCTTTTTCTACTTTGAATCACTGTGGGCTCAGAAAGCGCAAACCACTTCTGCTATCAGACCAAGCCAAATATTCACAACAAAGTAAACCTGTTACAGAATGAGCGGCTCAGACATCTGACTTTGCTACAACTCAAGGTCCTTGGAGGGGCATCTGGCAGAGAGCGTGGCCAGAGTGAGATTCTCAAGTATTTGTCAAATTAATCCTACAAGCCAAACAGAATATTTAGATTAGTCCCACTATTTCCCCCTGCACTAATCTGAAGGATTATTCACTGCAGCTTCAAGAGGTCTCTGTATATACAGAAAGATACTGAATATGGAAATCAACCTCCTAAATTCAGAGGACCATCTCAAACCATTGTTCTGCTAAGACGATGCTCCTGCAAACAGATGAGACCAGTGGCAACCACTGCTGAGCAGGGGTGAGCCTCCAACCAGGGGCACCTGGAGGATCATCTCCTTTAACAGACTCTCCGACAAAGGACCCTGAAAAGAAGTTCAAAAAATGGGCGCCTAGGGCTTTCCTGGTGGCCCAGTGGTTAACAATCTGCCTTGCAAGGGACACCAGTTTGATTCCTGGTCCGGGAAGATCCCATATGCCTCTAAGCAACTAAGTCCATGCATGCCACAACCACTGAAGCCTATGTGCCCTAGAGCCCATGCTCTGCAACAAGACAAGTCACCTCAAAGAGAGCCCCAGTGCTGCAACTAGAGAGTAGCTCCCCCCACCCCGCCCCCTCCTTGCAACTAGAGAAAGCACATGCATAGCAACAAAGACTCAACACAGCCAAAGAGAAAATAAATACACCAGGCGCCTAACAATTAAGGTGGTTTCCCTGGTGGCTCAGTCAGTAAAGAATCTGCCTGCAAAGCAAGAGACTGCCTGCAATGCAGACCTGAGTTCAATCCCTGCGTTGGGAAGATCCCTGGGGAAGGGAATGGCAAACCACTCCAGTATTCCTGCCTAGGAAATTCCATGGACAGAGCCGCCTGGTGGGCTAGAGTCAAGGTATCTAGTCACCCTTTAAAAATACTAAGAAAAACATTAAAGACAAAAATCAATATTTTCAAAAACCTCCTAAAACAGGAGTAAACCCAGATGATGCTAACAAATACCTAATGGAGATGCATGAAGGAGACTTCTGCAGTCACTGTTTGGGGAATGTGATCTGAAATCTACATTCTGGTTAAAGTGAGGCATGTTACAATAGCTTCTGTTGAACAGAACATGCTTTCGCAACTATCTTTTGCACACGTGTTTGTGGGCACATACACATATATTTCTTTTTGTGTGCCCTACCAGGAGCTCATTTTTCAAAGCTAGCAAAGTTGGATGTCAGAGTCAAGGTCTTAGGCTTAAGTTTTCGCTGTGTTTTTCTTTACAGCCCATTGCCTCGGGTCGAGTAATTTTTTGGTTTAAAGAATTCAGAAACATATGCTACTGTAGTTGCATGTTCAAATACCCATGTGGAACTAGTCCTCTGGACTTATACATTCATTCTTAAAAGCCTGGAATATGCAAACAAAGATGCTACGCGGTGGGCAGAGGGCCAGTAAATAAATCTCTTCTATGAGCATCTGCATGAAACAGCGCTATAGGGAGTCGCCTCTCCAGGGAGGGCAGAACACAACTATTCGCTCTGTGAATTAAACAGTGTCACCTCAGCTGGCCCACACCACATTTATTTTTTAGGCCGCTCTTAAAATATATGGATTTCTAGTGTTCATAAATGCAATGAGGAAGCTGGGGCTGAGAAGGCAATCACACAGGAGTGGTGGACATGAGCCACAGAACACATCCACACGGCTCTGCTGAGCCATCTTTGCACTTGCTCTTTTCAACTGAAATTGCTAATGGAAGGGTAATTTTCTAAAGGAAACTTGCTCTTCTAATCAAAGGGCACTCTGTTTCAATAATGATTTACCACTCCTTCTGGTCCAGGCTGTAAAAACAGGTTCTGTTTATACCAAGAGATACCTGGATCAAGATATCTGGATCATGAACCACATTTGATCCTTATTTATAAACAATCTGGTGCAAACCTTATGACAATAATGTCTCCTGCTGGCAAGAGTGACCACTTGCCCCCAACGGTGCTAGAAAGAACGGCTTGTTCTCTGGGCCTTTCTCTCACCTGTGCTGCCAGCCAGGTGAGGGGTGTTCTTATCCTGGAGTGTCTGAAGAGGCCCCTTTCAGTAACAATAGCATTCTTCTTATATTCACATGCTTCTTTTAAGATGGTTTTTGTTTAAATGTTTCACAAAGACTTTCATGAGAAAGCAATGAAAGAGTCTATATGCAATGAGCAAATGCAGAAAATAAAACCAAAGCAGAAAGACCTGCTGGGACTACCTAGAAGTCAGTAAAGGAACCAGAAAGAGAATTCCCTGGAAATTCCCAGAAAGAGATCACCCCAGAGCTCTGGCCTTACCCAGGCCCCTCCATGGCACTCCAACAGAACTCTCTGACACACCCCATTCATGGGGACCAGACTTAACCTACAGCCAAAGTAAAACCTATGTGGTTGAATCTCTGAATCTCTGGCTTTCAAACTGCCTTCCAAGTTTCCTCAGCAATTAAATGGCAATATTACTCCAGCCTCAGGATGCCAAAATAATTATGGAACACTTACTGGATAGAAAAATGTGTCACATTTTTCCTTTCCTTCCTTTACCCCCAAAAATAAGTGGCAGTTATGCTACGCTGGTCATCCACTTTGAAAGAAAAGCAGACCAAGGAAAACAAGTGTGTCTGTCTCCTTGTGCACCTTTTGTATAACACAATTCAAAAGCTATTTTGGAGTCTTCTTTCTTCATTTAACCTATGGCATCTCTCACTATAGGGACCAATAATCCTATTATATAAAATACAAAGGCCACGGTGCTCTTAGTGACAACATTTTGCTCCACCAGATCTTTATTCAAATTCAGTTTTGTTTCTCACATCATTTTGGGTACCAAACCGGGACTTGGACAGCAAACTGGAAATAGCTCAGGAAATGGAAAAAACAACTTGGACTGAATTTAAAAGGTGAATAAATTTTTACTGTAAAACAATAATTCATCAACAAAAGGTAGCATTTAACCTTTCCCCCCAAGTGATCTTTCCATTGCCATTGCAACTTAGTTCACATGACTAATAAAACCCAACCAGGCAACTGCCTTCAGCTCATGTGGTAAAATTCGAACTCTGCTTAAAAGCAACTGCTACTACCTAAGTGGCAGAGTTGAAATCACTGAAAAAAATAAATAAATAAGGGCTTCAAATGTATTACCTATAAAAGCAGTTTAAATAGTGAAGATTTAAAAGCAACTTCGGTTTTTGTTTTTAAATTCTATTTTAAGCTTTGGCATGTTCACAGAGAAAGGTGAAGGGGGAAGGGAGAGAAGGGACCTAATGTTCCAATCACATGGGTCTCCAAAAGCAGAGTCCCAGAGGTTGTGAACCAATTTTGGTTTATATTAAGAGAACAACAAGCACTTGGAATCTGAGGATGTCATGTCAACATATTACTTGGAACCATAGGCATGAGATTTTAGTGACCTCATGGGCACAGCCAAAATTAACTCCCAGTATTTATGTAACTGCCAGGGATGACAGGGCAAAGATCGCTTATAATTTTTTTTTTTTTTGAGTCAGTTAATAGTGTTTCTTTGGTCAAAGAGAGAGGAAGTGGGGGTACTTTTGGCTCTATTTTTTAAACATGCAACATTTATATACACAGGCTACTGCCCATAACACCATCTGAATGTTTAGATGAAGGCATTTAAAAAAAAAAAAAAAAAAGTTATTTCCTGTTGCTCCCTAGCTGAAAGGATGCGTTTTAGGGGTATGTGTGCTCTGCCTCAGAGCGAAAGCATTGTTAGCGGTTATCAAGGTAGCATTTAAAAATAACTACCCCAGTACAAAAGAACTTCAGAGGAAATATGAGCGAAGCTATCAGTCTCCCTTCAAGTCTGGCCATGAGCTGCCTCAGATTCGAGCTGCATTCTCCATTACATTGTTATCCTTATCAAACAATGCAAACAATTTTAATGAGCTTATCTCCTAGAACATATTGCCAGATATGCTAATGTAAAAACGATGCCAACCGTACAGGCCGACTCATTAATCAAAAAGCTCACAATACAATGACCAAGATCAGTCTCATCCTCACATCAGACCTCAGCAAAATACCAGGAATTACCTTCCTACTGTAAATAAGAAGGGCGGGCTCCCCCACCCATGCGGAGGCCATAAACTCCTAAGAAAATGCACAAGGGCACCTAGTTCCTTTCAGGTCCATTGCGGTCCAATCTCTTTCTAATAAACCTTGGGTTCTATGGAGAAAATTTCGGTGAATGTCTGACACCGTGACCTCTGCTGTCAATCCTTGCACCAATCAGCGAGCAGAATTCTTACAAAGCTCCATCAATCTGGCGGTTCAACATCACAGACTGCAGCTTAATCTAGAGGATTCCATCTTTCCTGCACACACATACACACACACACACACACACCAGGGCAAGCGCAAACCTTTTCCTCGCCCTCCTCCTGGTCTTTAGGCACAGCCTACCTCATGGTTCCTTTAAAAATCTAAAAAGGAAGGAGGAAAGGAAGTGCTCCGGCTTGTCTCCCTTTGGAGAGAAGGGGAAATTTTGCTTGCATTTTGAAATCAATGTGGAAGCAAAGAGATGGAGGGAGACCCCTTGCAGGCAGCAAACCTATTCACAAAATGCTTCCCATCTGCAATCCGGCAGCCTCCGTGCACACCCAACATGACACATGGAAACAGACAGCAAATAACCACAACCGCCTTTACAAACGGCCGTCTGCAGCCGGGGCCGGGGGCAGCGTCCGCTCCATTATATAACGGGCGGGTTTCCGCGCGCCCGCCCGCCCGCCGCCGCTCCCCGGCCAGCCCCATTACCTGTAGGAACGCTCGCCGCGCACTGTGTGTTTCCGGAAAGGAATGATGGTCCCGTTATCCTGGATGATGTCGTTGTTGTTCTCGCCATTTGGGGACAGGGTTTGGGTCGGCCCGGGCATTGGCGCACTCCCGAGGATGAGAACAAACCGCTGTGGGCTGGCTGGGGAGGAAGGTGGCTGTGTCTCGCCTTCCCGCTCACCCGCTCCTCGCGCAGACCGCGCCTGCCGCCTGCTCGCCGCTCGCAGCTCCCAGCTCGGCGCTCGGCTCCCGCCCCGCCCTCTCGCGGCCCGCCCTCCCGGCTGCTGACGTCAAAGCGCCGGCAGCAGCACCCTGGTCACGTGGCCCGGCCCGTCCCCATAGCAACCCGCTAACTCATCACCTCGCCTGGAATCGCGCTGGGCCGCTGCGCGACCATGCCGGCGGCTCCAGGCAGGCACCCGGGCCGGCCTACATCTGGCATGTAAAACCCCAGGCCACCCCTGGCCCCCCTCACTGACTCGCCTGGGTCTGAAAACCAGCTCTTCCTCTAACCATTTCCTTTCCAGCCCGAGCTCCCACTGCAGCTGTGTACACAAAAGAACGATTCAGGCTGAGGGGTGTGGGAGACCCTTTAACTCCTTCCATACCAAGTTCTTGTTCCATGAAAATTAAACTCAGTCTGGTTTCAGAAATATATAAGACGACCTGGTAGCCTGCTTCAAGAAAATTTATCAGACTAAGGGGTTAAAATTTCCAGGTTCCTCCCCGATTCTCCAAACAGCAGCAACCGCCTCCCCCAAAGCAACCCCAAACTTGAAAACTGAATAGGAAGCTCCATTTCCTTCTAATCAATATACCTTTACATTAATAATGAGAAAATCAAGAATTGCAAATGAAGATTTTCTGCACGAAAGAATCCCCAAAGGGAGGAGTTTTTTTTTTTTTTTAAAGAACCACCATTTTAGAACATCATGGTTACCCAGGACCTCTCAATTCAAATTCTTACACTGCCTCCTGATACAGATAATTAAATCCTTGTCATGTATTTTATTTTCTTTGAATTAAACAAGTGAACATCCAATTTAGTATCTGGATGGAAACTCTCAACATTCAAGCTGCTCTGCATCATTGCTATGCATCTTTCAAATACATTGGCTATGAGACAGGTCCTATCGTTACTATCATCCCTAATTTAGAGATGAGTATACTAGTGAGATGAAGTAACTGGTGTGGCGCTCAAGGTCACACAGTCAGGAAGCAGTGAGCTGGAAACTCAAGATGACATGCTTTTTATCAATGTGATTGGACAGTGGTGATGTGTGTTTAATGTGAACTCATAAATGTTATAGATCAAGGTAGGAATCAAGTACTTTATATACTGTCAACAGTGAAAGGACAACTGTGAATAGAATTGCTAGTGCAGTGCAAAGTCTATGGATTAGATTATAAACTCTGAACAGATTCCAGATGTGTCCAGTGCTTTCCTTCAGAGAGAAGAAGAGTTTGCCTTCAACTCATCAGAAGTGGTTCTCTGCTTATCAGAAGTGGTCTCTGATGTTTCCTGGGGTGGGTAAAAGTCAGAGTAAATATATGTAGCAGAAAGTACTAGGCTTATGCCTTCCATTGTACAGCTTACCAGCTTTATTATTTTGTGATACAGATATTAAAATAAATAAAAATGCTGTCATTCCTGACAATTCTCTAGCATATTTCCCTGGTAATAAGCTATTTCTGGCATAAAGCTTCTAGAATTAGAATCAAATGGTTTACAACACAGATGGTAAGGATAATCTCAAATAAGGGGGGCATTTTTTCCTATTCTATCGTCTCCTTTTGAACTATATTTTAATAATTTTATTTTCTACTTTTTCCAGTGAATTCACAGTGTAGAAGTTGATTCTTTCATCCATATCTCAGCTTACATGAGTATTTTTTATATATAATAAGGATCCAATTCTGACCTAAGTCTTAACAAGGTACATCAGATAAATATCTAAGTACAAGAGATACACAAAAAGCCTCACATTGCACAATGAACTAAAAGGGCATGAGAGTGTAGTTACTGCTACAAAGACCAACATTTCCTCCTACTATTTCTGTTACTTGACCCATGGCTGTCAATTTCCCTACTAATTAATTCCCCTTTGCAAAAGCTTCCCCTTTCTTTGGGGACAGTCTGAAGTGAAAAGGCAGAGTCTACAAATCAAATATTTAATGTTTTCAGCCGTCTCACTTGGGGCTCCTGAGGATAGCTTACTTTTCTATGATCCCGTGTTTGAGTAACAAGTCACATAATTGGTATTATCACAGGGACTATGTTTGTCAGAATTTGAATGTAATATAGGTCATTCCACCAGGTAATTTCATGGAGAAAACTCTCCCACTGTTTTGAGGTTGTTCTTGAAGAAGAGGACTATGACCAGGAATTTGGGGGGATGGGCTGAAAGGGGAGCGGTAGTGAGGCAGGTGGAGGAGGTACCTAAGAACCCTTGTAAATCTTCCACTGGGGCAGTTCTGAACCACAGCACTACAAAGGGCCCCAGAGAGGCCCCAGAGATTTGTGATTACCCTCCAAGATGCAGGGGTAACAGGGGTAATAATTTGAAAATATTGAACAGATGTGTTTTCATTCCCCTCCCCATAAATCAGGTTACCTGGCAGCCATTCTCTTGTTTAGCCCCAGGAAGAAGGGGAAGGCACATTCCACTTTGGGAGGGAGAATGCTAGGATACAGGGAAAGCACAGACTCGGCAGGAAGAGGGAGGGGAGAGTACCCCCACCCCAAGGCTGGAAAGAAGCAGGTGAAAGTGAGAAAAAGCAGCATCTCCCATTTTCAGCTCCCTGAAGGGAGCCATTAGAGAGCTTTTGGCTTTGTTCTCAGCCTAAGGGACTTTCTTGAGCCTAAAGAGGCAAATGTCCCATTTGGGATTCTGGGAAGAGATGGCTTTTAAAGAGTGTCTCCCCAACACCTTCCTTCCCAATCAAGCTGCAGCCTCATCACACTAGGAAAATCAGTGGTTTGGTATGGTGAGTGTAGGGTGTAGGAAAGAGGAGGACATCTAAAAGACTGAATATCCACCCAAGAGATGGAGTGCTCCAAAGATGGACTGAATCAGAAAAGGCTATACTTTGAACTGGCAATTTTAAATAAAACCTTTCGTTTCCCATCTCCCTCAGCAGGGAAAAGAGAATCATACAGATTATAGAAAAAAGTAAACTAAAATGTCTGTGTACATCTGACTGTGGTTGAGGTTTTATCTTATGTACACAGGTGTACCAAAAATAAAATGTGTGCAGACCTAAATCTCCAGCTACCCCATGGAGAAATGGCTCCTCTTACCAAGCCCAGTGGATTGAAGTTGGGGCTCTGACAGACCTGGGTCCCCAGCTTGGTTTCACCACTTGCTGGCTATTTGATACTAACAAGTTACTCTGCATCTCTAAGATTTAGTTTCCTCATCTGTAAAGTAGGTGTAATAATACTGGTTTCACAGTGTTGCTGTGAAGGTTAAATTACATAATATATTATACTTGAAGCAACTGACACAGTGTCAGGCCTATAACAAATGCTCTTTAGTGGTAGATGCTATTTTTAAACAATAAGTTAAGCATACTCTAAAATGTGCATTCACTTAACACTTACGACTGGATTTCTTGTGTACTGGAAGCTGAAAACAAAAAGAAAAGTCCCAGGCTCTGTACTCAGGGAACTCAGAGTTGTGGGTGAACAAGATAAAATTATTTGCAATTATGACACAACGTGATGCCCTGATAATGGTATCAGACAGGCTGATATAGGGCCACAGAAGATGAGGGAATGGAATTCAAAGTGGAATTCCATTCCATTCAGAATGGAAACTGAAATAGGCCTGAAAAGTTTCCCCAAGGAGCTATTACCTAACCCTTGGATGAGTAATAATTATGACCTTTTTTGTTCCCTTTCTCTGTGCTACACAGAATGCATATATGTGCTCAGTTGTGTCCAACTCTTTGCGACCCCAAGGACTGTAGCCTGCCAGACTCCTCTGTCCATGGGATTTCCCAGGCAAGAATACTGGAGTGGGTTGCCATTTCTTTCTCCAAAACAGAATATAAGATCCCTTAGGGAGGGTTCTTCAACTGTTCTGTTCACTACTATATCTTCAGTGCTTAGAATAAGGCCTAGCATGCAATAGACACTACATGAATACATAATTCATTTATTCAACAAACATCTGATTTGATTCTCACAATAACCCTAGAGATGAAGTCGAGACTCAAATAGTAAATGCAACTTATCCAGGATATCTTGGCCCCACAGTTGACATGCTTCTCCTCTAGGCTGTACTATTATTTAAAACAGGAATGGCAGGACTTCCCTGGTGGTCCAGTGGTTAAGAATCCAGCTTCCAATGTGGGGGATGCAGGTTCGATCCCTGGTCAGGGAACTAAGATCCCACATGCCTAGGGGCAACTAAACCCATGAGCTACGAGAAGAGCCCATGCACTGCGATGAAGACCCAGCACAGCCAAAAAAACATTTTTTAATTTTTAAAAATTAAAGGAGGAATGGCAGTGTAGAGGGGGAAACTAAGGGCTCCTCAAGCAGATACGCTTAGATTCACAGGTAGGAAAGGGTGTGATGTCCCAGGGAGATAGCAAGTTGTTCAGTGGGGATGGAGAACAGAGTACACAGTGGCAGGGGCCAGAGTGGGATGCAGGAGGGGCTGTGGCCAAGCTAAGAAGCTTGACCTTCACTTTGAAGATGTTTTGGAACCATGAAGTGCTTGAGGAAGGAACTTCACGGTGACATTTGCATATCAAGAAAGTCTGATGTTACAGTAGTATAGAAGACACGTTGGAGATTCAAATGCATCAAACAGTGACCAAGGCCTAAACTTAGGAGCCAAGGGGCTGCAGAAGCAAGCCCAGATTTGAGATATTCAGAGGCAATGACTGCCATGATTTGCCAGACTAACTGATTGCGGGCATGGATGTTGATGAGAATTAAGGGTGGGCTGCGAAGGAGAAAGATATTTCTAGTGAATCCTAAGCTTATGGCTTAGGTGACCAAGTGGATAACGGGTATCATTCACCAAGACGGGAAATAACAGATTGAATTGTCTTCTGGAAGAAAGAGTCTCCTAGTGTGTTTTGGCCCTAGAGAAGTGCCAACAGGACATCTGAGTGGAGACAATGAGGGGTCACCAGGCTTCACACACAGCGGGTGTTCACTATGTATTCTATTTTTTTTAAATTTATTGAAGGATAATTGCTTTACAGAATTTTGTTGTTCTCTGTCAAGCCTCAACATGAATCAGCCATAGGTATACATGTATCCCCTCCCTTTTGAACCTCCCTCCCATCCCCCTCCCCACCCCACCCCTCTAGGCTGATACAGAGCCCCTGTCTGAGTTTCCTGAGCCAGACAGCAAATTCCCGTTGGCTGTCTATTTTGTAATGTAAGTTTCCATGTCACTCTTTCCATACATCGCATCCTTTTTTCCCTTCTCCCCATAAGTCTATTCTCTATGTCTGTTTCTCCATTGCTGCCCTGTAAATAATTTCTTCAGAACCATTTTTCTAGATTCCATATATGTGCATTAGAATATGATATTTACCTTTCTCTTTCTGACTCACTTCACTCTGCATAATAGGTTCTAGGTTCATCCACCTATCAGAACTGACTCAACTGTGTTCCTTTTTATGGCTGAGAAATATTCCATTGTGTATATGTACCACAGCTGCTTTATCCATTCATCTGTCGATGGGCATCTAGGTTGCTTCCATGTTCTAGCTATTGTAAATAGTGCTGCAATGAACAATGGGATACATGTGTCTTTTTCAACCCTGGTTTCCTCAGGGTACACTACATATTCTTGAATAAGGGAACATGTGGGCCTTTGATGTATATGTTTGACTTGGAGATACAGATGATCTGCAGGAAATGATCTTATGGGTGATCACTGAAGCCGAAGATGTGGATGCCCTTCACTCAGGGAGAGAGACAAGGCGTCGGATGGCACTGTGAAAGCTGAGTGATGAACAAGAAGCCTGCAAAGAGATGGGAAAGGGTTTTGCCTGATGGGGCCAATCCCAAGAAGGAGTGGTTTCACTGAGCCCAGGGGAGAAGTGGGTATCAGAGAGAAAGGAGGTGACTCTAGGGCCAAACATTACAGGAAGTTTGAATCAGATAAGGGCAGAGAAGTGTTGACTAGATCTGATAAGGCATTCTCAAAGGTATTTTTTTAGAGGTTGTATTTCAGATCAGACCCATCAAGGATTACTGAAGAAAATAAGGAAATCTTCAACAAGTAGGGAAACCTTAATTGTTAGCAAGATTGATAATGAGGTGATATTAAATTAAGGATCATGTATTTAATATCAGCAACTAACTAGCGTCAGCAAGTATTCGCACTAAAAAGCTCTCATCAATATTAGAGGGGCCGATGTGTTCATTAATGAGCACTTGTTAGGCACCAGATGAACTGATACTGCCTCAACCCACCCTCCCCTCCAAAAGGCAAACCAATATTTCAGATGCATGTTTGGAGAGCAGGATTACTAAGGCGGACCCAGCAGACACAGAGCCAGAGCAATGAGCAAAAAAGGAAACCAGCCGCTGTCCCCGTCCACAGGCCCAATCAAGGAAGATGGAGCTGGGCACCAACCCAGATTTTAATTTTCCAAGCTCCTGGGTTATAGTACAGCCCCGTTTCTCTTGAGAGTTAGGCCAGCAAGCACCGATAATTGCATCTTGGCAGAAATCATTGTCTCTCTACTTCTCCAACATGTGAGATTCATCTAAAACAGGGACTTTGCATTGCCTTGGTTTTGAGAAATCCAACAGGAGAGAAGATATGAAATCATTAACCAGGAATCCCAATTCCATCCCCACAGTACCTACTCATCACAAATGCCTTTTCTAAGTTAAAATGTGTTCACTGAAGCTGATAATCACTGCTGTCAAAGGCATTAACAGCTGTCACACCACCTTCGATGGGGGGGCTTCCTTAGATTGTTATCACCCCTGAATACAGACAGAAGATTCCACTTAGCAGTCACCACTGCTGCCCTGGGACAAGTAATTTCTCCCATGTGTATGTCTTGGGATTTTCCAGTAGGGAATGGCAGGGACAGGTTATCAATCGGTAGCTTAAAATATATTCCACACCCAAACGAGAGCAGTGAATAAATACATGATTGGCTAGCCAGTGGTGCTGGCCCTGAAATTACATTGGTGGCATAGAGGTGTACTTGAGAGTGGTTCTTGTTTGTTACTTTAACCTTGAAGCATAGAAGATTTTATTCATTCTTCCTTTAGATCTGATGAGAATTCTATAATATGCCTATGCCTTCTGACTTTTAGTGATAGCATTTTATTTAAGAAAATTTGGTAACTATTTTTCCCCCAGATGAAGAAAGTCCTCCTTCAAAACCAACCTGAACAGGTGGGCTCCTCCAGGACTGACTTTGGAAGTTACGTGTCTTTGCAGATTATTTATCAGTCACACTGATAGCTATGCCGATATACTCACAAGGCAGAATTTTGCAAGTCTCTTTCCTCTTTGCTAGTAAAATAGTGAGTTTTCTGTAATGTCAAAACACAGAAGGTGCCGCTGCTTAAGAGAAGATTTCTCTGTGTTGGAATTGCTTTCTAATTTGCTTTTCCTTGGATTTTCTCAAAGTTGGACTTAATTTTTATGGAATAACTCATAAAACATGATGGGAACTCAATTTACAAACTTGCAGAACATTATGATTTCTGTAATCAATCAATCAAATCTGTGCAATGTGAGGTTTCATTCTATTAAATAAAAATGTGCTTTTGAATTATACCATCTGGTTAAATTTAAGAGCTTTAAATATGTTTTCTATAAAAATACAATGTGAGAAATGTTATAATTGAAGAATGTATTAAGTATCACCAGAATATAGAAAAGAAAGCAACCTTGCCTGGAGAGACAGGGCAAGCTTCACCAAGGTAGTGATATTGGTATTGGGCCTCAAACAGTCAACACATTTATTGAGGACCTACTATGCGCTAGGAACAACAGGTGCTTAAGAGACAGAAATTGACAAAAGTTAGCAAAATTCTCTGCCCTTGTGAATCTTATACTTGAGTGCATTTTATGGGGTGGGAGGGTAGTTGTAGGAGATGAGGTCAGAAAGATCACGGAGGGAGAAGAATGCACAGAGCTCTGAACAGCCATTGTGAAGACTTTGGCTTAAAAACCAAAGTTAGCAGCATTACTTAGTAGTAAGGTTCACAATGTCTATTGACACAGACCTGGAATTC
Source organism: Cervus canadensis (assembly GCF_019320065.1). Classification (NCBI taxonomy): domain Eukaryota; kingdom Metazoa; phylum Chordata; class Mammalia; order Artiodactyla; family Cervidae; genus Cervus; species Cervus canadensis. The sequence goes on from NC_057408.1 coordinate 37,403,415, forward strand.
TCTCCAACGACAATCACCGCAAAAACAGCAATTCCTAATGTTTGTTGGGTACTTTTTAAGGACCAAGTGCTACGTTTTAATTGGGTGGGTGTTTTAATCCTCACAGAAACTTATGAAGAAAGGGCAATTTTACATCTCATTTGTCAGAGGAGGCAGCCAGTTAAATAACTTATCCAGATCATCAGCTAGGAAGTGGCAAAGCTGGACGTGGACCCACCTGCCAGGTGTCCAAGCCAGCATTCTTATTCACGAAGTGAGGCTGCCTTCCACTAGGGTCTGATAAAATCTGGGTGCAAAAATGCAGAATCTAGGGATAAGGCAGCAGAAGGATGTAGAAGCAAGAGAAGGTAGATAGCTGCCCTCAAGGCAGCTCAGTCTAGGGAGCAAGGAGGTAACGGTGGAAAAGAGCAGAGGCAGAGAAAACAGCGCGGGGGTGGGGGCGGGATGAGAGAGCAGTATTCACGGGAGAAAGGGATGAAAGACGCAGAAGGATAGGAGTTGTAAACTATGGTTAAGGAAAAGGAAGATGGAGGGGGAGGGAGAGAGACCCGAAGATTAGGGGTTAACAGTGTATGTGATTAATAGGGGAAATGAAGTTTCTTCCCTTTTTTTATAGCAACTAACTTTTTTTCTGAGTAAGCCCCAGCTATCAATACACACTTTTCTCATATCTTTGGATAGGCATTTTTTGCTTTTGTTTCCAAAGCTAAAATCTGTTTTCATTTTCACTAGGCTAAGACTGTGATAATTCAACGGTCCAGCTCTAGACACGCCTCTTTGAATGTTCTCACTGAAATGTGTCCATGCTCAAGTTCATGCAATTCCTTTATTTCCTTCCCCTATTTTATTTCCACATTTGAACAAAACACATCTTGTTGAACTGACTGGGTAGTACAACTGAAAAAGGATAAAAGTCTTCTCGAGCTCAGTTGAGTGGCAAAGGAAAGGCAGAGACGCTAAGTACCATTTAGCAAGTAAATTATCTTCCAGAAGGCTCATGAGCTTTCAAGAGATGATTTGCTTAGGGCTCTCAAAAGTCAATCAACCTACAGAGCTTTATTTCTGACTTTGATATTAACAAGCAGCAACAGAATAAAGAGACTCCTTAATATAAATACAAAGCCAAGTTGGAGGGATGGGAAGACAGGAGTTCAAACCATTGGCCTTCAGAGTTTCAGACCTACTCGGGACCCAGGCCACCAATGACAGGGGCATGGGGAGGAAGGGTCTTCCTGAGTCTGGGGCTTCTCTGTCAAGGCGGGTGCACACGGGGGCGGAACGACAGCTTATGGGTGGTTCCTCAACAGCGTGTCAAGGGAACATGAGGCCAACAGCTGGGAAGCAGTGTGAGTAATGGAAGAGAAATTCCCCCATTTCTGACCTCATTCGAATAAAATTTTTAAAAAGAAAATTAAAGAAGCTTGCTTCATTAAAAGAGAGAGAGAATGCAACTGGAAATCATGAAATAAGATTTAAGTTTCCATCAGAAATGTTTTAACTAGCACTTGTGTTCTGTTTACTACAGAGCTCATAATGCCAAGTATCTTCATATCCTCAGTTCACGCTCACTATCGGATGTGAGCATGAGGGGTCCAGCGACAGAAGATAGTACATGAAAGCATAAAGGATCGCTTTCAAAAAGAGTCTATTTAATTTCTATGTGAAGGATCCAGACCCTTAGCAAATCCAAACCAGTCCTACTCTTAACATACAGGGAGCCACAGTGAGTTAACAGTCAGCTGAGAGAGCTAGATCGATTCTTGCGATTAACTGCTCACATAGCCTACTTTTCACACCCTCCCCCAAAGCCTCATCTCCAGTCTCTTCAGTGAGGATGCTATCAGCCTTCAAAGAGGCGGCAATAGAATCAATGTGAATGAGGCATAATGGCATGCCGTGCAAAAAGCATGTCTAGTGCATTTTTATTATTTCTGTCTTCCCCTCCTTCTTCTGGGAACTACTCCCTCAAACCTTGTGATTCTAGTAGAGCTTGCCAATTATAATATTCCATCCTCCTGGACCTAAAGATTGGTTCAGAGTTAGGTCTGTGACCCAATCCAGGTCACTGAATAGATCTCTAGGATTAAAAAAAAAAAAAATTACAGCTGCAGTGAGTATGTGTTTGAGGAGGGTTTGGGGAGATGGTATCTTCCTTACTGAAGACAGCACTTGAGAATTAATACAGTATATTGTTAGGCAATAAAAATAACAGGCATCCAAATCAGAAGGGAAGAAGTAAAACTGTCACTATTTGCAGATAGCATGATATTGTTATCTGCATGATAGCATGATATTCGACTCCACCAAAAAACTGTTAGAACTAATAAATTCAGAAAAGTTGCAGGATGCAAAATCAATATACAAAAGCCTGTTGCATTTCTATACATTAATAATGAACTGTTTAAAAATATAATCCTACTATAATTGCATCAAAAATAATAAATAAAGGAATACATTTAGTCAAGGAGGTGAAAGATGTGTACATTGAAAAGTATGATAAAAGAAATGGAAAGAATTAAAGAATACACAAATAAATGTAAAGATATTCCAGGCTCATGGATTGGAGGAATATTGTTAAAATGTCCATACTACCCAAAGCAATCTGCAGAGGCAATGCAATCCCTGTCAAAATTCCAGTGACATATTTTACAGAAATAAACAATCCTAAAATTTGTATGAAACCACAAAAGACCCAAAATAACCAAAGCAATCTTGAGAAAGAAGAACAAAGCTGGAGGCATGCTTCCCAATTTCAAATATCATCCCAAAGCTATAGTAATCATGGCATGCTACAGTCCATGGGGTTGCAAAGAGTCAGACACAACTTAGAAACTGAACAACAACAAATAGTAATCAAGACAGTACAGTATTGGTATAAAAAGATTCAAAGATCAGTGGAAGAGAACATATAACCACAAACATATATGGTCAATTAACTTACACAAAGGAGGCAAAAATACACAATAGGGAAAGACAGACTGTCTTAAATGGACAGTCTTGGGGAAACTGAGTAGCTACATGCAAGAGAATGGAACTACATCATTATCTTATGCTATAAATTAAAATTAACTTAAAATGGATTAAAGACTTGAACCTAAGGCCTAAAACTATAAAACTCTTACAGGAAAACATAGGCAGTAAGCTCCTTAACATTATTCTTGGTGGTGATTTTTTTAATTTGACTTCAAAAACAATGGCAACAAAAGTACAAGTAAGTGGGACTGCATCAACCTAAAAGACTTCTACACGAGAGAGGAAACCATCAACAAAATGGAAAGGCAACCTATCAAATGGGACAAAATACTTATAGATCAATATCCAAAATGTATACAGAACTCACACAACTCAACAGGAAAAAAACTAGTAATATGGGTTTAAAAAACGGGCAGAGGATCTGAAAAGACATTTTTCCAAAGACATACAGATGACCAAGAGGTACATGACACAATGCTTACCATCACTAATCACTCAGTTCAGTTCAGTTCAGTAGCTCAGTCGTGTCCGACTCTTTGCGACCCCATGAATCGTAGCACGCCAGGCCTCCTTGTCCATCATCAACTCCTGGAGTTTACTCAAACACATGTCCATCGAGTTGGTGATGCCATCCAGCCATCTCATCCTCTGTCGTTCCCTTCTCCCCCTGCCCCCAATCCCTCCCAGTATCAGGGTCTTTTCCATTATTAGGGAGTGCAAATCAAAACCACAATAAGATATCACCTCACTCTTGTTAGAATGGCTATCAAAAAAATAAGAAAGTGTTGGTGACAATTTGGAGAAATGGGAACCCATGTGCACTATTGGGGGAAAAGTAAAATTTGTGCAGCCACTATTATAAACAGTATGGAGTTTCCTCAAAAAATTAAAAACAGAACCACCATGTTTCACGCATGCTAAGTCGCTTCAGTTGTGTCCTACTCTTTGTGACCCCTTGGACCATAGCCCACCAGGATCCTCTGTCCATGGGGTTCTCCAGGCAAGAATACTGGAGTGGTTTGCCATGCCCTCCTCCAGGGGATCTTCCTGAACCAGGGATCGAACCCATATCTCTTTCCGCTCCTGCCTCGCAGACAGATTCTTTACTGCTGAACCACTGTTAAAGCCCCAGAATCACCATGTGATCTAGCAATTACACTCTGGGTATTTATCTGAAGGAAAAAAAAAAAAAACTAACTCAAAAAGATATGTGCATCTCCATGTTTACTGCAGCATTATTTACAGTTGCCAAAATATGGAAGTAGCCTAAGTATTCATCAACAGATGAAAGGATAAAGAAAAGTGGTACACACACACACACACACACACACACACACACACTCCAGCCATAAAGAAGAAGAAAACTGCCATTTACGACAACATGGATAGACTTTATGGGCATTATGCTAAGTGAAATAAGTCAGGCAGAGAAAGACAAATGCCATTTAATCTCAATTATCTGTGGAATCAAAAAGTAACAACCACAAATCCAAACTCATAGGCACAAAGAACAGATTAGTGTTTGCCAGAGGTGGGGGGTAAGGGGTCTATAAAATGGGTGCAGGGTGTCAAAAGGTACAAACTTTCAGTTGCAAAATAAATAAGTCCTGGGGATGTAATATAGGACTCATTTTATGTGTAATAACGATGCACATAGTTAATAATACTGCATTGTATATTTGAAAGTTGCTAAGAGAGTAGATCTTAAAAGTTCTTATCACACGAAAAAAATTTGCAACGTTGTGGTGATGAATGTTAAATCTTGTCATAATATGTACAAATATTGAACTGCTATGTTGTACACTTGAAACTAGTATGTTATATCAACTATATCTCAATTTAAAAACAAAGTGTAGCATAAATTGTACATTTACTAGATTTGCACAGAAGTGAAAAGTGGTCATGGTTTGGGTTAATATAGACTTGGATTTGAAATCAGATCCGGTTGATCCAGTTACAAGTTGAGTAGCCTTGGACAATTGCTTTCCCCAGCCTCAGCTTCTTCATCCATAAATTGGGGTACTAAGATTTACAAAGCAATATTTTGAGATATAAAGCTCTGAAGGTTCCCACTTTGTCCACTGGGACCAAATTTTTGACACTCTTCCCTTCCAGAGGTTGGATCTATTTCTTTTCCCCTTGAATCTGGACAGGCCCTGTGGCAGCTTTGAGCAATAGATTTTGGTAAAAATTATGCCAACCAGTTCATAGTCTAGACCTTATAATGACAGGCAGCTGCTGTCTTGGACTCTTGGAAGCCACATGCCCTGTAGGAAGGAAGTTCGGCTACCCCGGGACTACCATGCTGTGGGAAGGACAAGCCCTGCACAGAGGCCCCAGAGGAGGAGACCATGGGGAGGAGGGGGGTGGGGAGTGACAGTGACCCTGCAGAGGTCCGTGCCTCCAAACATGTGGCTGAAGACACCTCCTTCAGATCCAGCCACCACACCTAAAGGTGACCTACTATGCGGAGCAGAGGTAAGTTGCCCAGCCAAGACCTTCCTTAACTCCTGATTCATAAAACCATGAGCTCTAACAAAGATGGTTCAGTTAATGAGTTTTGGGGTAGTCTGTTACAAAGTAATAGATAATGCCATCCTGTTGATTCTCTATTTCTGCATGAGGAGTCACCCCAAAACTCAGCTGGTTAAAACAACAGCAATCATTTTACTATCTTCTGTTATTCTGGAGGCTGTCTGGGCTCAGCTGGGTGGTTTTCAGTCTCTCTCAAACAGCTGTAATTAGAAGTGGCTGACTACTGAAGTCATCTTAGTAGTTCCTCGGTCTCACAATTGGAGGTTGATGTTTCACTTGGGACCTCAGCTGGAGCTCTGGCTGAATACCCACACCATCTTTTCATGTAGGCTGGGCTCCCTCACAACACAGCAGCAAGACAGAAGTTAATGGCAGATTTTAGTCTTCTCACAGACCATAACTTGGTCCTACTTCTCCGGTCAAGGCAACCAGTTAAGTCCATCAAGATTCAAGAGGAAGGCATGTTGACTTCACTGATACACTCAACGGGAGAAATGTCAATATCACACCGTAGGGAAACACATGGATGTGGAGTGGCAGCCAGCTTTGGGAAAGGCATTCAGCCACACACACCCTGTTTCATCTTCTTACCCGCTGTTTTCTCAGTATGGGGTTGCTATTGTAGGAATTCCAGGGAAGAAAAGAATCAGGGCTCAAGTACTCAAGTTTCAAAATAGACTTTTAATCCTATGGCAGACAGGATAACCTGACGAAGTTTGTGAACCTCAAAAGTCTGATTTTCAATGATCAAAATTTCAAGACCCTTGAATAACTCAGAACATAAATTTCATGCCATCAGCCATCAGACCTGTGACTAGTTGGAAACATTTGAGGTGGAGGCTGGTGAGCATCCCTAAGAGGAATCCTATCCTCTCTCCTTTCCCCAGCCATACCCCAAGCCAGGTTGGGAATTTACAAATAGAGGGAAATTGTCCCTTCTCTTTAAAAAAAAAATTTTTTTTTAATTAAAAAAATTTTTGGCTACACCACAAGGCATGTGGTATCTTAGTTCCTGATCAGGGATCAAACACATGCCCCTTGCATCAGGCATGAGGAGTCTTAGCCACTGTACTGCCAGGGAAGTTCCCAGCCTGTCCTTTTTCATACCTGGAGGCTTGAGGGATGACAAAGCCACACAGAAGTTCCTGACTCACTACAACACAGGGACAGGAGGGGACAGATGCTGGTGAAGGGTTTGGGGTGATACCAATATTTCTGCAAAGCTGCCAAATATTTCTGGGGAAAGAGGGAGAACAAATCTGACCCCATGCGGGTAGGGACGGAAAGATCAGCAGAAAAGAACTGGCCTGTGTACTGACCAGCCAGTTTTCTTGAGGACAGCTGCCATGAGAGCAACTCAAAAAACATCAAATCTCCCCTCAGGTTTCCAGAAGTACCTCGTAAAACTGTGGTGTGGTGTCTGTAGTCCTCGCCGCATTCTCTCACTTACTCCAGAAGGCAGAAGCAGAAATTAGGTTGGTGCCATTGGTTTGGACAATTTACAGTGCGTTTAACCAGGAAGATTCTCCCCTACTGTGCTCTCTCTGTCTCCACATCTTCTGCTTGAACCGGACCCAAATCTAGCACTGACTTTTGAGTCCTCAGCATCTGCCCACCTTCTTGCCCTGCTTTCTGATGTAGTCATTAATCTGTTCATTTCACAACGTGTCACGTGTGCCCCTCCCTCCCCTCTCCCACTCCTGACACCCCACTGCAGACATCACGCCTGGCTCGAGAGACTCTGTAGGCGTTTTCTTGCTTTCTGATGCTCCTCTCAGTGCTGCTGACAAACCGCCATGAGATCTATCTTTCCGCCCTTCTTTTTCAAAAACCTTCAGTGGCTCCTTATCGCTTTCAGGATGAAAAGTCCACATTTCACTTTTGTCACTTAAGGCTCTGACTATTACCCTTGGAAATATGTCCATCACCACATATGGTGAGAATGGAATTTAACCTGGTTAACTTTAACTGGAAATGCTAGTTCTGCCTTCTGGTATCAGCAGAAAAAAAGACTTCCTCTGCATGAAATTAGCAGAGAAGCATGTAAATGTTCTGATGGTGAATTCTTTACAAATGTTCCTATAGAAACAGATTTTTCCATCTGATTATCGTATTGGACTAGGTTCAGTGTGACTGCAAGACCTTGAAGCTATCACTTTAAAACAACTCAGCTTGCTTCATCACGGAGCTCAGAAGAGGAGAGAAGCTCGGTCAGATGAATTATGATGTCAATGTAACCATATCTGAGCTGTCCTTGCAGAGTCCCTATCTATCCAAGACAAGGAGAGAGAGCCAGGAACATTCAGCTACCGCCATCTCACCCTCACAACTGCTCTGACTATTCAGATTACATCACTAACATCCTAACATCCAAACCATGGCTTTCAGCAAATCAAAATATCAGCTTAAAAAATTCATGAGGCCATTATTGCTGAGAAGAAATGAAGAATCGTAGCGTTGCTGTTTCCTACCGCTGGTGAGAACAGTTTCGGTTCCTCGGAGGATAAGTTCTGAGGCTGGATGACAGGTCCAAAAAAAGTCTCTCTGGCTGGTCATTTACATTTGGACACAGCCTGTTCAACAGCAGCCTCAGATTCTGCACGCAAAACACTCAACTCGGGGCGAAGTAAATCCTTCCACAAATGGCCTCCTCCCACATTTGCAATACTTGGGGAGAGTTCCTGAAGTTTGGACACAGAGCTGTGGAGCAGAGCCAGTAAACTTCACAGCAGTTATGAAACAGCTGCAAATCCATGCTTATGTCATGCGCTGTACAAATACTACATTAAGGACACTCAGATCAAGAGAAGAAATATGGCTTTGCTAGTGTTAAAGCAAGATGCTTGATTTCGACTCAGAAGGCTTTTAAGAATACATAGTGAGTTGTAGTAGGAAAAACGAAAAGTAATCTAATGTCTAACAATTAAAATTGATCAAATAACCCAAGAGTAGAATATTTTTGCAGCTATTAATTTAAAAAATTAATTAAATTAATTAAATTAAATTAATTAAAAAAAAAGAATAACCTCCAGTGTTTCCTAATTATGTGGTTCTCAAATGTATTATTAATCTGTATTACTTTTATTTTCTCCATTTCCCCACCTCCAAGCCAAAGAATCACTTCCTTCCATCCTTTAATTCATCACCCTAGCCATTTACAAGATGGAGGGAAAAAACCCAACTGCAACCCAAAACAAAAAGAAGTTGTCCAAACTCTCAGAGCTTCTTCACACTTATTTTATCTGGAAAAAGACAGTGCCTGATAGTGATGAGTGATGCTGCTGTCCATAATATTGCCTGTGGTATAAAGCAATATACCACCTTGGCCTTCCCAGGTAACTCAGTGGTAAAGAATCTGCCTGCAATGCAAGAGATGAGGGTTGGATCCCTGGGTCAGGAAGATCCCCTGGAGAAGGAAATGGCAACCCACTCCAGTATTCTTTTTTTTTTTTTTTCCACTCCAGTATTCTCACCTGAGAAAACCCATGGACAGAGGAGCCTGACAGGCTATAGTCCATGGGGCTGCAAAAGAGTCGGACATGACTTAGCAACTAACAACAACATAAAGAAAGATACGAAATTTACTGAAGAGACCTTTTCCTGATTCCTTTTGAGTGTCAATCAGGCAAATGTAAGAGCCAGATTTTCTGTTTGATTTTGCACATGATTATAATTCTCTCCAAAACGGGAAATGGAGGTTAAGTGAACTTTTGGATCCTGTCTCACAGATCTTACTTAGTAAATTTCATTAATCTTGAGTTTCTTGTTTCCATTTGCTAAAGAAAAGCAAGTTACATGGTTATCAGTAAAACTGAAGTATGTTTATTTGTATAAAATGCTTTGTTCTACTGCAGTCTGAAAAATGTGGCAATTATAGTCAAAAGCTTTCAGTAAATAACTGCAGTGGATACTCCACAACTGTGGTGAGGTCAGAATGTGAATGAAGAAAGAGAGACCTGGAGAGTTCATAATTTACAAAGTGGTTTGAAAAGATCTCTGTCCTTCCCAGCTTCACATTAAGTAAGGGTTTAAAAACCTTTAGTAAATAGGACTAAGCCCAGGCAGATGCTAAAATCCCAGTTCAGAACAGGATTAGAAATTAGGTAGCAGAACAGGATTAGAAACTTGTCCAAAACTGAACAAATATTCTGAGTCCTGGGACTTTGAGAGCTTCTAATGTAACAAAATGTGAGCACTTTCTTTCTGCCACAAATCAAATCACTGAAAGAAATATGATAGAGCCAGTACACACACTTCACCTGACACATCAATTCTTGGTTGTCCATAGGAAAGTTTTGACCCAAAAGTGATGTTATTATTCATTACTGCAGCCTACATTGGCTCTTATTATAATATATTTGACATTTATGATTAAATAAAAATATTTGAGTTATATTCTTATGATAAATATTTCACCATATTATAAATATCACCAGATAAAATGCTACATTTTCACTTTTCAGCTAGCCTGGAGACATACAACTGGGTAAGAGACAGCAAGGTAACAGTAAGTTTAAAATAAGTATATTATCCTGGGTACCATTTTGTCAGTAGCTTCAGTATATATTACCTTGTGAAGAATGAAAATATTATATATATTTGCTTCACTCCTTTTTAAAAACCTGTCCTGTTCAAATAACTACCCAACCATCAAATCCTATCAATTCTTCTCAGATTGCCTCAACTTTTTGTTTGTTTGCTTGGGTTTTTTTTGTTTCCACCAAATTCATATCACCTGAGAGGCAGAGAAATGTAATAGCTTCTGGGAATCTTCCTGGCTAAGCACTTTCTTTCCAATCCATTCTCTCTCTCTCTCTCTCTCTATATATATATATATGTGTGTGTGTGTGTGTGTGTGTGTAGGTAATTGTAGTTTATAAAAATAGTATATACATGTTTAGAATCTGAGGACTACAGAATATATAATATTAAATGTGCCATTAATTTTTTAAAAACTATGCTTAATTCTTGTAAGGTCACAATTATATCAACATAGTATCTATTTTCTACTATAAAAGAAATTCAACATACTTCTATTAATTTTCTCCTCTCAATTGCTGTTAATATTTAGTTATTCCAGTGGTTACCTTTATAACTTCAAGCCCTAGTCTTAAAATTTCTTGACTCATTCTAAGGAATTTAACTCTTCATTTTACGTTTCTTCTCAACTTTCCTCTTTTAATTTGCATAGTTTTACCATTATGTCTCCTTTATCCTTTATATTTGCATTATGTTCTATGACTGTAGTTAAGACTTCCTTGTTTTGACTATAGATTGCTTTTAAATTTGAAATCTAGGAAATGGCATTTATGATTATATAATTTCTTATTCTCTCCAAACTCAAGTGGTATTACCTTTCAAAGAGAAATAAATATGTCATTATATCTTGCAATCACAATAATAATATAATATCAAGATCAAATGAATCTTTTTTTTTCTACAGGCTATTAATTATTCCAAAATATGCCTCATTTTAAGAGTGAACTTGAATTTTTATCAGATAAGTTAAATATGTAGATATGTTCTCTATACCTCTATATTTCTATACCTATATAGTTGTTTTTCCTAGAGATTTTAACTATTTTGGGGGGGAAGAAGAAACATATATCATCTTATGATAAAAAAAAATACTCAGATTCTAAGCCTAAATACATATCCTAGAATGACCTTTTTTTCTGCAAGACATTCATCATGGAATCCACTATCTAATTTGGACCAATTGCTCTGATATTACTGCTGGCATCTTGATATTTCTTGTAACTGGACTCTTCCAATATTAGTTCCATAGTTTTTTGACTGTTAATGTATCTTTATTTTATTCTCTTTTATTTTCCTAGACTACATCTTCAAGTTGTTTTGTTGAGAGGCTAAGAGAAGTTCTAAAGTAAGAAAATGTCTATTTGTTTTCATACTTTATTCATAGTTGGGCTGAGTACAGAACCATAGTTCCAAACTCAATCCCCACTGAAGATTGAATGCATGGGTCCACCGTCTCCCAACCTGTAGTATCATGTACCAAAGTTCATGCCATATAGGCAATCATTCTTCTGTGGGTAATCCTCTCAATGTCTGACATTCCACCTCAGATGCTCTAAGTCTCTTTTATCCTGAAATTTCACCAAGGTGGGTTTGGGATTTTTATTTTACTCAACAGTCAGTAGCCTCTCCTAATCTGAATTGTTATGTCTTTCTTCCTCTCCAATGTCTTTATTTTTCCTTCAGGGACTCTTTTTAAACAATGGTAGAACTTTAGGATCATCTTTCCATATCACCAATACTTTTTTTACCTTTTCTATCTTCTCACATTTGGCTCTGTACCCTGAAATAGTCTTTAGCTACATTTAGGAAGTCTTTCTCTTGACTTTTAGTTTGTAGGAACTCATGTTTTCTAACGGCTTTGTGTCCACAGCTACTCTTCTTTTGAAAAGAGGGTAGTGAAGTTTAATGGATGCAATACTTTTCATACTGTCTAAGGAGAGTAATTAGATTTTTTCATTGTTTTCTTCTATTCTCAGAATTATTTTATTTGGATTATAATAATTCTCTGAATCATTTCATTTGTTCTTTTTTCATTTTTATTTAGATTAAAAAATTAGCAAGCAATATAATCCTATTTCTTTCCATCTTGTAGATGTTTGTCAATTTCTGGTCCTCATTCATGTGTCCAGAATGGGCATGCCTTTATTCTTTTAAAATTTTATTCAGTTAGCCAAAAATTTGTTCGGGTTGTTATGTAAGATGGTACAGAACAACCCAAGCAGACTTTTTTTGCCTCCTTAATATTTCAGTTGAAGATGTGGACAGAGGAGAAACAGCTGTAGAAACTACCATCTTAAAAACTCACTTTCCTGTGGAGCATTTGCACTGTGTTCAGTATTTCCTACTATCTCAAATGTAAAGCTTAAATAACTCAGTCTGGTATTTGGGGCTGGATGCAGTTAGATCTCAGCTTGTCTTTCTTCTTAATCCTCCATTTATTATATTCAAGAGTCAGTCACCCCCCTGCCCCACTGAGAGGGCTGATGCTCTGTTCCCTGCATCTTCTGACTCATGCCTGTAATGTCCTTTTTCCCCATTTTTACCTACTCACATTTTACAAAGGTAGACTGGGCTCAAAGTCGCCTTTCTGAAGTCTTTATGAGCATCCTAAGATGGCCAAAAATCTGCATTACTTAAAAACACTTGAGTTCTGTATAAATGATTGTTTTTTGAACCAACAATGTCAGTTTTTTCAACCAAAATTTTATCTACTATATTTATTCTGAAACCAAAAATAATTTTACCTAAGTGAATCTGCCTGCAATGCAGGAGATCCTGGTTCAATTGCTGGGTCAGGAAGATCTGCTGGAAAAGGGATAGGCTACCTACTCCAGTATTCTTGGGCTTGTCCTTATGGCTCAGCTGATAAAGAATCTGCCTATAATGTGGGAGACCTGGGTTTGATCCCTGGGTTGGGAAGATCCCCTGGAGAAGGGAAAGGCTACCCACTCCAGTATTCTGGCCTGGAGAATTCCATGGACTGTATAGTCCATAGGGTCACAAAGAGTTGGACACGACTGAGTGACTTTCACTTTCAAGTGGGATAAACTTTTAAAGGCAAATGTTTCATGTTTTGATATCTTACTAAACAATGTATGCTAAGCTGCTTCAGTTGTGTCCTACTCTGCAACCCTATGGACCATAGCCTGTCAGGCTCCTCTGTCCACGGGATTCTCCAAGCAAGAATACCAGAGTAGTCTCCTAAGTCTCCTGCCCTGGGAGGTAGATTCTTTACCACTAGTGCCACCTGGGAAGCCCTACTAAACAATAAACATATCAAAGTGTTGATGAGATGCAGCTCAAAAAAAAAAATAGTCTGCCTGAGTCAGGCAATTTTCATTATAGATTGTTTTCTTGATCAGGACACAAGAGTGGTTAGACATTCTTATTTCAAGAAAGCTGCATAGAATTGTTATGCCTGGATGGAGGCAACAATATCATTACACAATATTCCAAGCACTCAATTCATATTTTTTGACAGACCAAGCAAAGAATCTAAGCCAGGCACTGGAAAAAGATGTGCTTATGGCTCAGCCCAACTTAGAAGCCAAAGTAATGTTGCGTGAGTGGCATGACCTCACACAGATCTGAAAGATCTCTCTCCCCAAGAGCAAAAATAGTTAGCGACCAGAATCCCATGAGAGAAACTCTACCAGGCAGATATTCTATAGCCTAGTCATTGCCTTGAGAAAGAACAGGATGACACATCAGTATTGGGAAACGTCATGGCCCAGTTAAGGCTTGACACCATATCCCAAAGCAGACGTATGAAGTATTGGAAAATAAAATATCCTCATGTCCAAAGGTTAAGTCCTTTAGGCAGGCACTCTGAGGCTTATTCCTACGTTGGCTGTTCATGTTCCCTAATATGGTTGACATCAACCTGATAATCTGTGATTCATTTGAATGGCTTTCTTGAAGACTCAAACATGACTAACTTTAGAACAGAGACAAACATGTCAGTGCATGCATTTTAAGCAGAATGATATTTGAAGTAAGAGATGCTGAAAATCTGTCATCTACAAGTCACTGGGCAACCTGATCCCAAGCCAGTTTTATAGTCTGTACAGAATTCAAGAAGCATATGCGTGCGTGCTAAGTCGTTTCAGTCATATCCAACTCCTTGTGACCCTATGGACTGTAACCCGAAAGGTTCCTCCGTCCATGGGATTCTCCAGGCAAGAATACTGGAGTGGGCTGCTGTGCTCTTCTCCACAAGAAGCATATATTAAGTACCTAACGTCTAAGAGTCTGCTCAGTCATGTCTTGACTCTTTGTGACCCTGTAGACTCTAATCCACCAGGCTCCTATATCCATGGAATTTTCCAGGCAAGAATACTGGAGCAAGTTGCCACGTGCTACTCCAGGGGATCTTCCCAACCCAGGGATCAAACCTGCATCGCCTGCATTGGCAGGCAGATTCTTTACCACTGTACCACCTGGGAAGCTCCCAAAGTCTGGTGATAGTTAAGATAGAATGCATCGTCTATTGTTCTTGAGAATATAATGTCTGGAAGTTAAAAATTACATATGTGAGGTGAAAGTCACTCAGTCATGTCCGACTCTCTGTGACCCCAATGACTATATAGTCCATGGAATTCTCCAGGCCAGAATACTGGAGTGGGTAGCCTTTCCCTTCCCCAGGGGATCTTCCCAAACCAGGGATCAAACCCAGGTCTCCCACACTGCAGGCGGATTCTTTACCAGCTGAGCCAGAAGGGAGGACCATACATAAAACATTTATTTAAAATCTAAGATACTATCCAATCAGAAATTCCATAGTATTATAACTATTCACAAAGGATGTGAAAACACAGAAGAATGAGACTTCCAGTTAGGGTATCAACCAACCAGTTATGATCTACAAGTGTAAAACCTTCTAAAGTTAGTTTTGAAACAGACTCCACACGTCAAACAATGGGAGGGTTGGAATAATAATGGCAAGCTGACTCTAAAGACTTGCATAGATATTAATACTGCAATCATGATGATGTGTGGCAGCATGAAAACCATTCATGACAAAGTGAAATAAAAGGCAGTATCCTAAAGCATGCATAGGGGTTCCCCGATGGCTCAGCTGTCAAAAATCCACTTGACCAGTGCAGGAGACGCAGGTTCGGTCCCTGGATCAGGAATATTCCCTGGAGAAGGATATGGCAACCCACTCCAGTATTCTTGCCTGGAGAATCCCATGGACAGAGGAGCCTGGGCGGGCTACAGTCCATGGATCTCAAAAGAGTTGGACATGATTTAGTGACTAAACAAAAACAAACAAAAGTACTGCACAAGGTATGCTTACAACTATGTCAAATTACATGAAGGAGGGCATTTGTAGGATGGGTGGGATTATAGGTGTTTGCTTTTTATGATTTCCACTATTATTGTTATTTTCAATAGTGGAAATTTTAGAAATGCTATAGAAGAAAATATACAAATAAGAGACAGGGTAGCAGGCAGGCAGCATTTGAACTCCAGGAAATGTTTGATTAGATAATAGGAAGTGATCTAACATACCTCTCATAAAACATATCATGAAAGAAAGTGAAAGTTGCTCAGTTGTGTCTGACTCTTTGCAACACCAATGACTGTAGCCTGCCAGGCTCCTCTGTCCATGGAATTCTCCAGGCCAGAATACTGGAGTGGGTTGCCATTTCCTTCTCCAGGGGATCGTCCCAAACCAGGGATTGAACCCAGGTCTCTCACACATTGCAGGTGGCTTCTTTACCATCTGAGCCACCAGGGAAGCCCAGGGTACATCCTAAGTTATGCAAGTATCAGGAAGTTTGAGACTTTGTCATGATGGTGACCAAGATGCTGGGACCTGTCTTTATTTCTTGTCACTTTTATCCAAATGATAGTACATCTATGACACTAATAGTTGTATTTCCATGATGAGGTACCTACAATCAATACAACTGAAGTGGTAGGGTGCAAGGCGGGCAAGAGAGATGGAATACAGGTACAACTTCTGAGATAATCGGATTACACACACACAGTTAAAGTCATTTGCCTCCTATTGCCTCCACTGTACTTCCAATCCCACCCTGAGGTGTTCTGCTGCTGGAATAGTTCTAAGCATGAGCATCCGGCCGTGAGCACTGCTTGTGGAAATGACTTTGGATTCACACCTGCCAGGATTCTCATCTTGCCTCTACCACTGACCAGCTCTGTGCCTTGAACAAGCTAGTTATCACTTGGAAACTCCATTTCCTCCTTTCTAAAAAAGCATAAGCAAGTTTCATAGCGGACAGCTAAAGATGAACAAGATGGTAATGAGTGTGAAGCTGCTGGCAGAGTATTTGTACCCACTTGGCATTAAGTTTGTTCTCTCCCCCACATTTTCTTTGGTACACAGGACTCTGGTGTTCAGGTATCAGAGGCAAAATTCAGGCAGAAATGAAGGTGACTCCCCCTTAGCAGTAGGTTGTTTGCAGAGCTTGCTCCCTCCGCCATGCTTCCCCTCCCATGCATTAGCATCCCTAGACTATAACCAACTTGATGGCAGGATGAGATCAGGCCAGACTTGTTTGGACATTAAAGATCAGATCAGAGTGAATTTCCTGGGTTGGCTCTATTTGTAAGCTGTATTTAAAACTTTGGTCCTGTCTAAGCTAGCTTTTATTTATTTATTTGTTTTGCCATGAGGCATGTGGGATCTTAGTCTCCTGGCCAGGGATAGAACCCACACCCTCTGTGTTGGGTTCTCTGTGTTGGAAGCACACAGTCTTAACCATTGGGCCACCAGGCAAGTCCCTAATCTGCCTTTTATAACTGGCTGTCCAATACAGTAGCCACTGGCTGCATGTGGCTACTTACACTGAATTAAAATGAAATAAAGTTTAAAATGCATAAAAATGTTTCCCCATCACATACCTCAAATAATCAATGGGCACATATGGCTAGTGGCTACCAAATTATCTGGCATAGACAGAACATTTTGATCACTGCAGAACAATTATAACTCCACTCTGGGTTCTGGAGGTATCAATGGGAATAAGAAATGTCATAGGCTTGTATATTTTGGAAACGAATCCTTTGTCAGTTGTTTCATTTGCTACTATCTTCTCCCATTCTGAGGGTTGTTTTCTCACCTTGTTTTTTAATGACGTTCAGCCCAAAAAGATAAACTCAGATAGTGAAGCAGGGTAGAAGACAAACACATTTCTTGATTAGGGGGGCTCAATATACACAAGCATTCAATATACACCAGCCCATGAGAGACATCAATAGCATTCTTTCCACATACCACAAGCCACTTGCAAAAAAACCGTGATAAGCTACATCCATTTCAGTAATTTAAATGACATTTTTGCTAGCAAAAATGAGCACTTCTTAACCAGACCCTGGTAGTCTGTGCATAAGGCAGAAATCTCTAGGGATATACAATTTGTTCAAGGCTTGCCAAGCAGTTCGGCAGTTTTATTTCTTCACACGAAGGCAACACTTGCCTCCAGCACCACAAGTACCTGTGACAGGCAACACAAGTTTGGAAATGGGAGATGCGACACCAAACGGCTTGGTACACTGTCCCAAGTTTCATTCTGAATCAATCGCTAATTAAGGGTGGCCCCCAATAACCTATTCCGTCAACAGGGGGCCCTCGTGAGTTAGTTACAATCCCTGTACTGTCCCAATCTGTCAAACTCATAAACCAAACAGTATCTGCAGCTCTTAACCCAGTCACTGGGCGCCTGCAACATTTTCAAAAGAATACAGCATTTGCCCCCTTTAACGTAACCCTGTTGTCCTTGAGATCAATTTCATGTTTCCCTCAAAAGGAGCCTTTATGAAGTTTTCATCTACCCAGGTACATATGCCTCGTTTGAACTTCTGAACCCTTTTGGGGGTGCGGGGGTGAAAGGCGCCCCGCCTAGAAGATGAGCACAACTGTAAGCTCATGGCCTCCCAACGCCAGTGGGTGTTGGTGCTTCCAGGGCGCCCTCCGCTCCCTAGTTGGCGGTCCGTCATTATTCGTGAACCAGTCATTTCAATACTTTGTCAGTTTCTTCAGATCTCTGACCCTTCCACCTTTCCCCCCTCAGCAGATGGTCTTGTCTGGGACTTCAGCCATTAGACCAGCATTTAACTTCCTGCCCCCAAACCTACACGTTTACCTGCAAGGCAGCCATCTTATTCTGTTTCTTGTTTGTTGCAATGAAGAGGCATGTCTTGGCTAGTTGCCTCCTGCTCTGTAACCTTCTAACCAGACCCTTGCTTACAGGCCACTTCTACTGGCTCCTTCCCAGCGGTATCTGAAGTGGTCACGTCTCTTCCATTCACTCTCAATCAACCCTTCTTCCCTATAGGTCCCTCTTTCTCTCCTCATCCTTAGAGCCAAATATCTCAAGGCTTATCTAAAGCTGCCCTCTCCATGACCCCCTCACGCCTCAACTTCCATGCTGGATCCCACTTCCACCATGAGATGGAAATCATCATCATCAAGATTAGTAACAACCTTTTTTTTTTTTTTTTTGCTTATTCAATAAGTTTATTATTGTCTTATCTGAAAAAATCTTGATAGAAAATTGTGGTTTGGTTTAACTCTCGGCAGCTCGTTCCTGAGCTCTAAGGAAGCTTGCCTTCTTCTGAGCTACCCGATCTTTCTTCTGGGCAAGTGACATTTTGGGACGGTTCCACCTCTTCTTTTTAACTTCTTTCTTAGGCTTCTTCTCATACACTGGATTCTCTCGTATCGCAGCATGAGCTTTCTTATACATCTCCTCCATCATGTCTGGAGTCACGTTTGTAACAACCTTTTTGTTGCTGAATCAGTAGGCACTTTTTAGTCATCTCCCTTAACCTCTGTGGAGCATCTGGGTTTATAAATCCTTTGCTTTTTGCTCAGTCTCCCATCCAAGTGCTAACCAAACCTGATCCTGCTTAGCTTCCGAGATCAGCTAAGACCGTGCGCATTCAGGGTAGGGTGGCTGTAGACTTGTTCAGTCTCAAATGTTACTTTCCTCTGGCTTCCATGAGAACATACACAGCTGGTCTTTCTCCCATGTTTCTGGTTAATCACTATCAATCTCTCTCATTGTAATGAAACACACAGAGAACTTATTTTAACCATTTAAATCAGCAGTACATTCACACTGCGGTGCAGCCATCATCAGCATCCTTCTCTAGAACTCTTTTCCTCTCACAAAACCAGAATGCTACACCCATTAAACAATAACTATTGAAAAACAAATATAGTGATATTGCTTATATGTGGAATCTAGAAAAATTATACAGATGAACTTATTTACAAAGCAGAAATAGATACACAGATGTAGAGAACAAACTTATGGCACCAAGGAGGAAAGAGCAGGTGGAATGAATTGGGAGATGGTGATTGACAAGTATACACTGCTGCTGCTGCTACTGCTAAGTCACTTCAGTCGTGTCCGACTCTGGGCAACCCCATCCCTGGGATTCTCCAGGCAAGAATACTGGAGTGGGTTGCCATTTCCTTCTCCAACGCATAAAAGTGAAAAGTGAAAGTGAAGTCGCTCAGCCATGTCCGACTCTTCATGACCCCATGGACTGCAGCCTGCCGGGATCCTCTGTCCATGGGATTTTCCAGGCAAGAGTACTGGAGTAGGGTGCCATTACCTTCTCCGAAGTATACACCATTATGTATAAAATTGGAGAAGGAAATGGCAACCCACTCCAGTGTTCTTGCCTAGAGAATCCTGTGGACAGAGGAGCCTGGTGGGCTGCCGTCTGTGGGGTCGCACAGAGTCAGACACGACTGAAGTGACTTAGCAGCAGCAGCAGCATGTATAAAATAGATAATTAATGAGAACTTACTGGATAGCACAGGGAGCTCTACTTAATGCGCTGTGGTGACCTAAATTGGAAGGAAATCTATAAAAGAGGGGATATATGTATATATGTTGCTAGTATTTAGTTGCTAAGTTGTGTTCAACTCCTTTGCGACCCCATGAACTGTAGCCCGCCAGGCTCCTCTGTCCATGGGATTCTCAGGCAAGAATACTGGAGTGGGTTGCCATGCCCTCCTCCAGGGGATCTTCCTAACCCAGGGACTGAACTCACATCTCCCATACTGGCAGGCGGAGTCTTTACCACTGGGTCACCAGGGAAGCCCATATATATGTACATCTGATTCACTTTGCTGTCCAGCAGAAGCTAGCACAACATTGGAAAGCAACTATACTCCAGTAAAAATTCAAAAAACAAAAGAACAATAACTCTCAGTTTCTCCCCCTACCCAGACCTTGACAAGCACGATGCTTGTTTCTGCGTTATGAATTTGGCTGTTCTAGGTATCTCATGTAAGTGGAATTGTATTCTCATGGAAAAGTGGAGCTTTTCTGTGACAGATATTTCACTTAACATCCTCCAGGTTCATCTATGCTGTAGCACGTAATAGAATTACCTTCCTTATTTAAGGCTGAATAACATTCCATTGTATGTATACACCATATTTTGTTTATCCATTCATCTGTTGATGGGCACTTTGGTTGCCTTTGGGTATTGTGAATAATACTACTCTAAACATGTGTGTACTCTTTTTTTTTTTTCCCCTTAATCTACCTGTTAAATACTGGTGATCTTCAAGGTTGTATCCTCCTTGGGCAGTTTTACCTGTATTCATGGCTTATTGTTTACATGCTAGTGACTTCCAAAACTATACCGTGGTTCAGTTTTTCTGTTTTGGGATTCAGATCCCTAACAGGAACATATGTCCTCTTGGATGACTACTTTTTACCTAGGCATCCCTGAAGGGGGTCACCAAGAACCAGTTTGTGCTCCCGCAGAAGATGCTGCTCTGTTAATCCTCTCTTGATACACCTTGTATTCCCTATATCCCTTACCCGACTTTTTCTTCTCAACATTGAAATAGGGTTACCACCTGGCAAGCACTCAATAGATGTGCTGAATGAATGAATTAGACCTTGACGTCTCACTTACCCAACCCTGTCTATTTCTCTTTATAAACTGTGCTCAAACTTCTCTCTACCCTCTGCGTGCTAAGTCGCTTCAGTGGTGTCTGAGTCTAACTTCCAGGTTCCTCTGTCCATGGGGATTCTCCAGGCAAGAATACTGGAGTGGGTTGCCATGCCCTCTGCCAGGGGATCTTCCTGACCTGGGGATCGAACCCACGGCTCTTATGTCTCCTGAATTGGCGTGTGGGTTCTTTACCGCTAGAGCCACCTGGGAAGTCCTGCTATCACCATCACCTAATCCAGTTGCTCGTCAACATCTTTCACTTTGTGTTTCTACTTCTCATCTCATCCCCTGCTGATCACTTTCCATACAGAGTGACCATTGTTAGATAAAAATGACAGAAGTTTTACTTCCCTCCTTAAACACCGCAACCATCCCTTTGAGGATACCACCCAAAGTTCACCATTGGCCTCCCCAGGCCCTTCCTGACCTGCTTGTCCATCCAGCCCTCCCTCTCCCTATCAATCTGATGCTGCAGCTCATTACTGAACTTTCAGTTTCACTAACACACCATATGCTTCTCATATTTTCTTTCCAGGTCTTTGAAGATGCTACTCTTCTTGCCCAAACAATCCCTCATTCTCTGCAGTCCCCCTCTGATCAACACCTGCTAGCTCCTCCTTTTCCTTCAGGTCTTAGATGAGATGACTCTGCCTCTTGGAAGTCTCATCCAACCTCCCTGTTCCAGGCATGGCTTTGCTGTCACTGCTCGGGGGATCACAGGATGCCAGGGGAGCCCCGACCGTAATACTCAGCATCCTGAAGAAGCAGCTACCCGTTTTATTTGTGTCCCCCATGGTCAGCCATAGCTCCATCAGGGCTGAGACGCTTTCTTACCCAAACATACCCTCTGCACCTTGCACATAGATGGGGCCATGGTAGAAGCTTAATATTTAACATGCAATCCTCCAAAAATAATTCATCCTGGGACATTTCAAGCATCCAAGAAAGCAGAAAAAAATTATAAACTTTTTATAATAAAAGTTATAAAATTTATAAAAGTTACAAAATTATAATAGCAATAACATACACCATACTCACAAGCTATATTTTGTAGTTAACATTTAGCCATATTTTCTTCATCTAATCATCTTAATCTATTTGACAAATCATTTTAAAGCAAATCATAGAGAAAATGAATGAATTCTTAAATCATACCAACATGTCCACCGACCATATAAAACAAACTACGGAAGAAGAGGATAAAGAAATAGGAATAGAAACCTTTAAATCTCTACCTAACTGCAGTTAAGTAAAATTCAGAAATGAGAATGTTAAGTTGTGCACCAGATACTTTTATAAATGTACTCTCACTCCATCATTTAATTCTCATGAGCCTTACAAGGTCACCTCATTAATAAACAAAAGGAACTCTGTCAAGAACCTGTAGCTCTAGGAGGGAAGGAGAAAGAAAATAAACATTTGCTGAGCGCCCATGATGTATCCAACACTTATGTTACTGCCAATTACTCTCACAACAAACTCAAGATGTAAAAACTCAGTGAGGTCAAGTTATTGGCCCAGAACCTAAGGGAGGAAAATGGCAGATGTAGGAATTTGTTCCAGGTTTCCCTCTCTCTCCACCACTATTCATTACTATTTAAATTACAATTTAAAATATATAAAATAAAAATTTTTTTTTTTGCTGTGGTCCAAGATGACTTTCCTGGTGGCTCAGAGGGTAAAGCGTTTGCCTGCAAGGCAGGAGACCTCGGTTTGATCCCTGGGTTGGGAAGATCCCCTGGAGAAGGAAATGGCAATCCATTCCAGTATTCTTGTCTGGAGAATCCCATGGACGGAGGAGCCTGGTAGGCTATAGCCCACGGGGTCACAAAGAGTTGGACACACCTGAGTGACTTCACTTTCACTTTCAAGATGACTAAAACACTTATTATTGCTTCTACAGGCACAAGGAATGCCTAGGCTAACTTTTTAGTTCTTTCTAGCTCTGTGGTATAGTGGGCTTCCCAGGTGGCTCAGTGGTAAAGAATCTGCCTGCCCAAACAGGAGACATAGGAGACACAGGTTTGATCCCTGGGTCAGGAAGATCCCCTGGAGGAGGAAATGGCAACCTACTCCAGTATTCTTGCCTAGAAAATCCCATGGACAGAGGAGCCTGGCAGGCTACCATTTATGGGGTTGCAAAGAGTTGGATGTGACTGAGCACACAGACACACCCCTTTGTGGTACAGATGAGGCAGAGAAAATCACAACAGTGAATACAGAACGAGCAGCGTGTGAGATCAGAAGCCAGGGACCTGGTGCCCTGGCTTTGTCACCAAATGCCTGACACTAGGCTGGTCACCCAACAATGTTCACCTGTCAAACGATGGCACTGGATGATGACTGAGGTTCCTTCCAGCTGCTACAAAACAAAACACACCGGAAACCCTGTGCTTTTTGGTGCGTCACCTCGGTCATCAGCTGGCGAGGGGTGGGATGGAGGTCTTACTGATCGCAGCCCTAGGTTTTGTGCAATCAGTGAATGTGCTCCCCGGGGCAACGAACCGTTAAACGGAGACCGGTGTTAACTGGAATGTTGGTCAGTACAGGCAGGACAACCTTCAGACTTCCAGAAGCATGTGTCCCATAGATTCTAACATGATAACTGATGATGAAGACAGTGCCAGAAGAGGAGCCGGGGAATAGCCCCTGCTCAAAGAAAACCCTAGTTTCAGCCCTACCACCTTGTAGCCTCTGCTAGATGAGCCGTCCCACTGATCACACTTTTAATTCATTTTTTTTGATACAGAAAATTTTATGTATTATTTTTTATTCATTTTTATTGAAGTATACTGGCTTTACAATGTTATGTTAGTTTCTGCTGTATAGCAAAGTGAATTGGCTACATGCTTACATATATGGGCATATATATGTATATATATATATAATATATTATCTTTTTCAGATTTTCTTCTCATTTAGCTCACCACAGAGCACTGAGTACAGTTCCCTGTGATATACAGTGGGTTATCCTTAGGGATCTATTATATGTATATATATTGCTGCTGCTAAGTCACTTCAGTCATGTCCAACTCTGTGAGACCCCATAGACAGCAGCCCACCAGGCTCCTCTGTCCATGGGATTCTCCAGGCAAGAACACTGGAGTGGGTTGCCATTTCCTTCTCTCTCTCTCTCTCTCTCTCTCTATATATATATATATATATATATATAGCAAATTTCGTTACAGCAGAAACTAACACACACACACATACACATATATATATAGCATCAATAGTGTATATATGTCAATTCCATCTCCTAATTATCCCACCCCTCCATGCCCCCTGAGCATACAACTTTTTTTTTTTTAAAGGCTGTCTACCCCACTAGAGAGCAAACTTTAAGAGCTCTGTCTATTCCCCTTTGTATTCCTAGCTTGTAGCTGGAGACTTGGCACGCAGTTGGCAATTAAGACATGCTTATGGAATGAAGGACAAATCTTATCACCTCCAAGCATCTCAATGAAATTTACATTCAAAGTTCAGCTCAGACAGCATTTCTACTTCCCCTCACCCCGCCCATCGTTATTGTCGCTGTGTTTCTTCCATGATGTGTCTCATCCTCTAAATTTTATTACAGTTATTTATGCGTGTATCTTAACTCCCTAGTAAGATCAAATTGATACAGAAGCTATCCTCTGCTCACCATTAAAACCCTATAATACATAGTTCATACTTGCTGTTCTTCAGTTGCCTAGTTATGTCTGACTCTTAGCGACCCCATGGACTGCCGCATGCCAGGCCTCCCTGTCCCTCACCATCTCCTGGAGTTTGCCTAATGCCACCCAGCTGCCTTCAGTCTTTCCCAGTGATAGTTCATAGTAGGCATTCAATAAATATTTGTGGAAGTAGAATGTCATATATATACATACAAACATACATTCACATACACAAAGTAATTGTCCCAGTTCTTTAAATATAGAAGACATTAATTATTATTAAATTAAGCACTATTTCTTATAAAGTTGTGGTGAGGCTAATACTCTCAAATTGCAAATACTTGAAGAATACTCCTAACCTTTTAAGAAAAGATATGGTAAACTAGACTAAAAAAAGTCATAAAACTGGTCACATCCTTGGATAACATTACTTCTGGGATATTGTCCTAAGGGAAAAAACAAACCAAACCAACCAAAACAATAACAAAATGTACCAAAAAAACATTAGGACAGCATTTTTTAGTGAAAAATTAGCAACTATTATGGGACATTGATGTAATAGAATACTATTTTGTCCTAATGACCTTTCTGATTACTCATGAAAGATTCTTGTGACTAATGCTAAATAAGACACAGAGTTCACATGCACTGTTAACCACTCTAAAAAAACAGAAATACTTATGGGAATAGCACAAATATGCACAAAAAAGAAAAATAATTATTTTAGAATGGTGTTGGTAGATATATTTTTTCCTCAAAGTTTCTGTTTAATTTATTGTTTTTATAATAAAAAAATTTGATAGAGTCAACATTAACCTTTCTCTAATGTGGCTATATTTCCCATAGAAAGCTATTTAGTGAGGGTCAAAGTGGCAAGCCACTCCAGCATTATTGCCTGGAGAATTCCACGCACAGAGGAGACTGGCGGGCTACAGTCCGTGGGGTCTCAAAGACCAGAACATGATTGAGCGACTGAGCAGACATCATCAAAGCATAAATTAAAACGTCTGCTAATAGCTATCACTCCAGTATTTAACTCTAGCACTCAAGTGGTACTGAGTAGGGATGCTATTCTGTGTCATGAATACAAAGCATAGGCATGGTGTGCAGATACAGAAACACATTTGGGTGAGAAGCAAGAAATTAGACCCGGCAAGGGAATCTCAGGACCACACAAATGAGGATGAGATCACTCACTCAAGGAAACTATTCATACTGGTTTCTGAGGGGGTTGAATGAGGAGGCTGCCACCCAGCAGGGGTATGAAGAGAAGGGAAAGGAGTGAAGGATGGCTGCCTTCTTGAATCGCCACCATCTCCTGTCCCGTGACCATGTATTATCTCACATGAAATCTGTAAGCCTGCCAGCCTAACGCCACTGGCTGCCTGTACTTGCCAATAAAGTTTTATTGGAACCCAACCAGGTCCATTCACTTAACGTTCATTATGTTTTCATTCTACGAGTTGAATACTTGTGACAGAGACTGTATGATCAACCCACAAAGCAGGAAAGTATTTACAATGTAGCTCTTTACAGAAAGAGAATTTGTTATATAAGCCATATAAGTAGATGCAATACATAGATGCCCAGTTTAGGGTCATCTTTTTCTAATTTTTTTTTTCTTCATACATGCCAGCTTAGAAGATAAATTATATGATCACCTTATTAACCAAGCAGAATTCTCAGGGTGAAAGGGAGTGCTAAGTGGATACTATTCCAGGGCAACAGAAGTTACCTAGGACAGTCCTGGACACCAGATCTATGGGCAGCCTCCAGGGCATAAGTGTATATGTCTGCTTAGTTGCTTAGTCATCTTTGACTCTTTTGTGACACTTGGGACCATAGCCTGACAGGTTCCTCTGTCCATGGGATTTTCCCGGCAAAATACTGGAGTGAGCTGCCATTTTCTTCCTCCAGGGAACCTTCCTGATGCAGGGGTTGAACTGAAGTCTCCATGTTTCCTGCATTGCAGCCAGATTTTCTACCCACTGAGTCAAGAGCAGGTTTCAAAGAGTATTGAATACCTGTCCAGAAACTACTTTTCTTTTTTTTGAATGAAGTATAGCCAGAGACATTACCTGCCTCCTAAGAAATCTGTATACAGGTCAAGAAACATCAGTTAGAACTGGATGTGGAACAACAGACTGGTTCTGCATTGAGAAAGGAGTACGTCAAGGTTGTATACTGTCACCCTGCTTATTTAACTTACATGTGGAGTACATCATGCGAAATGCCAGGCTGGATGAAACGCAAGCTGGAATCAAGATTGCCGGGAGAAATATCAATAACCTCAGATATGCAGATGACACCACCCTTATGGCAGAAAGTGAAGAGGAACTGAAGAGCCTCTTGATGAAAGTAAAAGAAGAGAGTGAAAAAGCTGGCTTAAAACTCAGCATTCAGAAAACTAAGATCATGGCATCCAGTCTCATCCCTTCATGGCAAATAGATGGGGACACATTGGCAAAAGTGACAGACTTTATCTTGGGGGGACTCCAAAATCACTGTAGATGGTGACTGCAGCCATAAAATTCAAAGATGCTTGCTCCTTGGAAGAAAAGCTATGACCAACCTAGACAGCATATTGAAAAGCAGAGACACTTGCTTTGCCAACAAAGGTCCATCTAGTCAAAGCTATGGTTTTTCCAGTGCTCATGTATGGATGTGAGAGTTAGACCATAAAGAAAGCTGAGTGCCGAAGAATTGATGGTTTTGAACTGTGGTGTTGGAGAAGACTTGAGAGTCCCTTGGACTGCTAGGAGATCCAACCAGTCCATCCTAAAGGAGATCAGTCCTGAATATTCATTAGAGGGACTGATGCTGAAGCTGAAACTCCAATACTCTGGCCACCTGATGCGAAGGGCTGACTCACTGGAAAAGACCCTGGTGCTGGGAAAGATTGAGGGCAGGAGGAGAAGGGGACGACAGAGGATGAGATGGTTGGATGGCATCACCGACTCGATGGATACGAGTTTGAGTGAACTCTGAGAGTTGGTGATGGACAGGGAGGCCTGGTGTGCTGCGGTTCATGGGGTCACAAAGAGCTGGACACGACTGAGTGACTGAACTGAATTGAACAGCAAAGTGATCCAGTTTTCCACCTATCTATACATTCTTTTTTAAAAAATATTCTCTTCTATTATGGCTTATCATAGGATATTGAATACACACCCTTGGGCTATATATATATATATATATATATATTCTATATATTTTATATATAATAGCTTATATCTGCTAACCCCAACCTCTCATCCCAGTCCTCCTCAACTGCCTCCTCCTTGGTATCCACAAGTCTGTTCTCTATATCCATGAGCTTGTTTCTGTTTCACAGATAGGTTCACTTGCATCATACTTTAGATTCCACATATAAGTGATATCATATAGTATATATCTTTCTCTTTATGACTTATTTCACTTAGTTTGGTAATCTCTAGTTGCATCCATGTTAACTGCAAATGGCATTATTTCATTCTTTCCTTGGCTGAGTGTTTTTCCACTGTATGCCCCATCATCTTTATCCATGCCTCTGCTGATTGTCGCTTAGGTTGCTTCCATGTCTTGGCTATGGTCAGCACTGCTGCTATGAACACTGGGGTGCATGTATCTTTTTGAATTATAGTTTTGTCTGGACATGTGCCAGAAATGGAATGGCTGGATTATATGGTAATTCTATTTTTAGTTTCCTGAGGAACCTTCATACTGTTTTCCATAGTGTAGTCACTTACATTCCTACCAACAGTATAGAAGGGTCATGTTAGGGGCTGCTTTTACGTGCATACAGAAAGCCCTGGCGGCTCCTCTTAGTGGTTCTTCTATTTCAATTGCTCTCAGACGCCTTTCTACTTCCTTCCCTCTGTCTCAGCTCTGTCCTAGGTTCAGCTCTGGTTCTTGAAGAGTCTAGCTGTTCGGGCACCACTCAGGGTACACACAGCATCTCTACAGTCATTAGAGTAAAAGGGGCAAATTTATTCATCCTATTTAAATAAACCTTAATCATTTCAAATCATTACAAATAAGAATTTTGTACCTGTAAATTTCACTTGGTTTAATATCTAGGTAACACCTTAAAATTCTACTCTTAAGAATTTTTTGTTTCTCTTATCAAATAATTTATTTAAAAATGACCAACAACCATATCATTTTATCCCAAAGATCCCAAGACAAAAACGGTATATTACCCACTGATTTGAGCTTTTAATACTCACCAATACTGTTTGGAAAATTATTGAAGAAATAAGTTTCTAATTTTATCCTTTCAGAATGATACAAAATAAAACAACACATACTCCACCCCTCCCACCCTGAAACACACACATCTATCCCCCACCCCCTGTAAAAGTTTCAGTGCTATGGGCAAAAAAATAAAAGATCTTTAGGGCACCCTGAATGAAATATAGGATGTTACACTTTGTGAGACTCTTCCTTATGCGAACAAAAATAGCTCACAGCTTTGAAATCTCTCAGGATGGCTTTCCAAATATTGCCATCTGCTGGAATTTCAGTTAATTGTTTCTTTGTTCTAGTGAGCTCCTGGAATATTAGATAGAGCACCAGTGGGAAATAACAGAAGGTCAAATGATTGTGTCTCAAACACAAATCCCAAATTGAAAAAAAAAATTATGCTTTCTGAGCTTTCATCTCCTTTAAGACACCCATCTCTATTTTAAAGTCAATGGAGCAGTGGCCTGGATTTTTAACAAATAATCCCTTCTTCATAATTAGAAATAGCCTGAGGTATCTTGGTATTTTCTCACTTCACTTCTCACCAGGAAAATCTCCAAAATTAAACTTCAACTGGCTTGAGTATTTTTAGAGGAATTCCTGATAACAGCTAATTAGCTCTTGGTACCCATGGGAAATGGAATGTTGTTTGAAAAATAATCTTCAAATGAAGCATATTTACTGGAATACTCCCTTTAACTGTATAATGGAATTTTGAAAATAAATTTGTTACAAAGGCATCAATAATACACACTCCAATTTAATCTGTAAACAGGGAGTCGTGCAACATAATTTATGCTTAAACCTTACCTTGAGCATCCAGGCTCTCTCCCTGGCTGTCGAGATGAAATGTTCCTCTGAGAAACGGGATACTGGCGTAGAACAACAGCAACAAAAAAAAAACACAGAAAAAAGCATTTAATGTGATGAAAACATAGGAGCAGAGAGTTATAATTTAGTTCATTGGCTGTGGCCAGCAATGGAAGAGAAAATCAAAAAGTGCACAAAATATCCACATTCAATTGATTGTATCATATGAGAGAAAGTCAGCCAAACACTAGGTTTCTCAGCTACATTATTATATCAATCCTGGGGTTGATCGATTATAGTTGGAGAGTATTTATATAACAACCATCCTATAAAGGGAATTTTTTTACCTTCCCCCACCCTTGTAGCCTGGTGTGATGGGAATCGTGTGTTAGCATATAATCTGAGGAACCAGGGCCCCCAGTGAGGTATCAAATGCCAACATCAATTAAAGTACTGACTTTCCCAAAGTTGGGTTAATTTGTAGATTTTATATCTAGTATCAACACAGGCTTATTCTTCTAGTTAAGAGATGTGTTTAATTTTAACAGGATAAGCATTATAAACAATGCCAGGATCAAACTTGCATATATATATATATACACACACACACACACACACACACACACACATATATATACACACCACCAAGGAATTACTTTCTTTTATATGATTTTGCTATTTATATTCAAATCATGCTTTGACTAAATGATAAAGTAAATTGATGAAGGATAGATCTGATTCCAGAGGCTGAGAAATGCTTGTGAGCTCTGGGTTTTGGGGGTCCCAGGTTGGGGGTGAATGGGAACTGGGGAGGCTGCTTGTGGCTTAAGCAGATGCTACTAAAAAGGACCCAAAGATGCAGATGTATGGGAGCTGCAGGGGTCTTCCCGCCACCCCCAATTAGAAATCACCCCTCTCCACCTGCCTCCTAAGCCTTCGCTCCGCACATTGCTTGCCTATGTTTTCTGTATGTGGCTATTTCAGAAAAGCCGTTGGTGCTTGTTTAGTTTCAAATCAACTGTACAAAAATAAAATATTTGTGACAGATCCAACACAATGTGATTAATCCCAGACATAGTTCTGCAGATGTCCCTGGGAGAAAGATTTTAAGCAAGAGAAAAGAGGGACTTCCCTGGTGGCCCAGTAGTTGGGCATGTGCCTGCCAATGCAAGGGACATGGGTTCGATCCCTGGTCCAGGAAGATTCCACATGCTGCGGAGCAACTAAGCCTGGGCACCACAACTACTGAGCCCATGAGCTACAGCTACTGAAGCCTGTGCACCTTACAGCCTGAGCCCTACAGCAAGAGAGGCCGCCATCCCGAGAAGCCCGCACGCTGGAATTAGAGAGTAGCCCACACTCACCGTAACTAGAGAGAGTCCGTCTATAGCAATGGAGACCAGCACAGCCAAAAACAATCAAATTTTTTTTTTAAAAGAAAGAGAGGCATTTGGCATTTTACATTTTTTTTTAATAAGGGAAAGAGGAGATGGTGAAAAGGAAAAAAAAATGCAAAAAAACAAAATGGTAGGTGCTGAGATGACAAGCAATGGCAACCGCTGAATTTTCAGTGTTATACCATTCAATAAGAGAGTTCAAAAGTCATTTATATAATTTGGCTTGTATAAAAATCAGAAAATTTAATGTGGATGGTTTCAAGAACTGACCTCAGGTAAGCTAGTTTTTTTCCCCTTAGTAGAAATTCCTCACATATTTCATAGAATTTAATTTTATGAGTGTTTCATATCTTTCCCATAATTTAACAAGAGTTAATAAAACTAAAATAGTCTGGTTTAAAAAAATCTGTTCCCATCCACATCAGTTCCTTTTCCTAAGTCCTTCTATCTTTGAGATATTTTAACTGAATCAGAAAAAAATTTTCAGTTGCTGTCTTTATTTAGCTAGTACCACTAGCTATGTTACTAGGCAAAATGCAGGCTATGAAGTTAGGAAGCAAGAGTGTAAGATTCCCAGTTTTTCTATAAACCAGATAATTAGCCCTTAGAAAAGTCAAGGTCAGCTGTACACAATTGGCCTTTTTCTGTTCGGACTACAACAGCCCATTGCGAATTTTTCAACAGCTGCAATGGATCAGTTTGGGGAAGAATGAGACCATTGATTGAATATCCCTGCACAAGTCATTTGACATATTTTATCTAATTCAAACCTCAAATCCATCTTATTAAAATGAAAAGGCTGAGGCTAGGAGCAGTGGAGCAGTCTCTCAGTATGACGCAACTAGAGTAACAAGTCCTAATTGAGTCTGACAGACGCTGCTGTTAGGTCCACGTGGCATCATTGTAAAAGCTAGGCCTTCGCCATTGATTCGAAACTCCTGGAGAGCGCCTGGTACACTCCTGGGATATAGGAGATGCTCAATAAGGTATGGCCTTGTGAGGGTGGAGAGCTAAGTGGGCATGGCTGGTCAGGAGAACATTTTTCTCTGGGCTGTCTGGCACATGTAGAGAAGCTATTGTCTATAAATTTCACACTTTTAAAAAAGATGATCTCAAAATAGATCACTGTGTAAATGTGAAATGCAGAACTATCAAACTTTCACACAAACTCTGAAATAAGAGAAAAGCTTTGGGATCTAGGGCCTGACGAAGAGTTTTATGTTTTTGACAACAGAAAACACGATCCACACAAGGGGAAAATGGACAAATCGGACTTCACCAAAATTAAGAACTTGTTCACGTTGTTCACATGAAGCAGATATAAACATAAGGTACAAATTAGGAGAACATATTTGCAGACCACACATCTGACAGAGGACATGTATCTAGAATAAGAACTCTCAAAACTCAGTTAGAAAATCATTAGGAAAAGAGCAAAAGACACTGACAGACATTTCACTGAGGAGGATATACAGATGAGCACGTGAAGTGACAGTCAACATTATTAGCCACTAGGTTGGTGAAAAAAATAAAACTGTAATGAGATATCACTAGACACTTATCAGAATGACCAGAATAAGAAATGGTAACAATCTGAAATTCTGGTACTGTTCATGGGGTTCTCAAGGCAAGAATACTGAAGTGGTTTGCCTTTGACTTCACTCTTTCCCAGACTGCAAGAAGGGAAAGATTGAAGGCAGGAGGAGAAGGGGACAACAGAGGATGAGATGGTTGGACGGCATCACTGACTTGACAGACATGAGTTTGAGCAAGCTCTAGGAGTTTGTGATGGACCAGGAAGCCTGGTGTGCTTCAGTCCATGGGGTTGCAAAGAGTTGGACACGACTAAGCGACTTGAGCTGAACTCAACTTGCCTTGGACTGCAAGATCAAACCAGTCAATTCCAAAGGAAATCAGTCCTGAATATTCATTAGAAGGACTGATGCTGAAGCTCCAATACTTTGGCCACCTGACGTGAAGAACTGACTCTCTGGAAAAGACCCTGATGCTGGCAAAGATTGAAGGCAGGAGGAGAAGGGGATGACAGAGGATGAGATGGTTGGATGGCATCTCCAAATTGCTGGACATGAGTTTGAGCAGGAGTTGGTGATGGATACAGAAACCTGGCGTGGTGCAGTCCATGGGGTCACAAAGAGACATGAATGAGTGACTGAACTGACTGAAATTCTGATGAAGATGAGAAGAAACTAGATCATTCATATATTGCCTGTGAGAATGTAAAATGGCTCAGCTACTCTAGAAAATATTTGACCGTCATAAGAAACGAAACCAAACCAAAAATGAAACATGCAGCTACCACACAACCCACCCAAGGTACTCTTGGCATTTTTCCAGGAAAGTTAAAACTTTTTATTAGTGGATTTATTCACAGTAGCCAAAATCGAGACAACCCAGATGTCATTTGACAGGTTAACAGTCAAACAAATGGATATATCCATTCCATGGAATACTACACATCAAGAGAGAAAAAAAAGACTACTGCAAAACCTGGTTGGCTCTACAGAGAATTATGCTGAGTGAAAGAAGTCAATTCGTAAGTCAGATACTGGATGATTCCATTATCTAACATTTTTAAAATTAGAAGACTACAAAAAAAGACCACAGGTTAGCAGTTGCCGGGGGTTGAAAAGAAGGTGAGGGCTGGAGGGAAGAGGGTATGATTATAAAAGGGCAAAACTAGGTACCTTTGTGGGAACGGAAACATTATGTACCTTAAACATGTATCAATGTTGTGGGATTGGAAACATCATGTACCTTAAACATGTTTCAATGTCGTGGGATCGGAAACATCATGTACCTTAAACATGTTTCAGTGTCGTGGGATTGGAAACATTATGTACCTTAAACATGTACCAATATCCATAACCGGGTTGTAGCCTTGTACACAGAGTTGCAAGATGATATGGCTGATGGGGAAGCTGAGCAGATCTCTGTATATTGTTTCTTACAGCTACATGTTAATGTACAATTGTCTCAAAATAAAGTTTAACTTAAAATCAGGAGATTGGACAGCAACTAGAATTGAGCAAGATACCTCTTCTTCTTTTTTTCCCCCACCTTTTCAGGGAAGAACAAAAGCCCCGAGGCAGCAGGCCAGATGGGGTCAGGAATTTGCTCCATGTTGCGCAGATCCAAGAAAAATAATCTTCACCCACGGTTTTAGCATTCAGAACCCACTGCCAAGCATTCGCTGTCCAATCTTGCCTGTCTTGGAATTTTCTCTGCTGTTATCTCCTCTTTCTTTTACATTTACCTTCCCAGCCAAAATGCTGACACAAATACACATACCGCAAACCAGAAATGACTTCTTAAAAATGTATTTTTAATTGGAGGATAATTGCTTTATGATGTGCTGACTTCTGCCGTACAACTACATGAATCAACCATAAGTTGACGTATGTCCCGCCCTCCTGAACCTCCCTCCCACCCTCCACCCCAGGCCACCCCTCTAGGTTGTCACAGAGCACTGGGTTGAGCTCCCTGTGTTGGGAGGAATTGAGACAGTAGCATTGAAACATCATACATTATGTAAAATAGATAGCTAATGGGAAGTTGATGCATAAAACAAATGACTTCTAAATGGCAGTGTGATACACTCTGCATTTTAGAAACGATCTCTCATACATTCGAGTTCATGCTTTCCATGAAGTTCCAAAATTCTCACGTCTTATTTGCACAGGAATAGAATTTCATGGTTTGTGGTTTGTTGATGACAAGGCAGGTGTTCTGTATTCTAACCTGCGCCACACACTAAATAAGGATCTAACTGTAATCACCCCAGGCTTCCCAGGTGGCACCAGTGGTAAAGAGCCTGGCTGTCAATGCAGGAGACATAAGAGATGCGAGTTCAATCCCTCAGTTGGGAAGATCCCCTGGAGGAGGCCATGGCAACCCACTCCAGGATTCTTGCCTGGAGAATCCCATGGACAGAGGAGCCTGGCAGGCTACAGTCCACAGGGCTGCAAACAGCAGGACATGACTGAAGCGACTTAGCACACACACATGTAATCACCCCACAAAGAGGGGCTGGTGGGCTTTCCCTCACCTTAGGGGAGACCCTGTTGACTCTTCTCATTTTGAGCACTAGTCAGCCACCCCAGAAATGAGTGGCCGTAAACCAGTTACTTTCTCCTGGCCTGTCTGTTGGATTTGTTTTACTTGAAAAGACCAAATGTCTTTGTTCGGAAGAGAGTCATGACACGGTCAAACTCTTTTAACAATGCACATTTTGTTTTCTCCCAACCTCTGGAAATTTCAAATCCTCTTTCTTTGAACAAACTCAGAATTCTGGCATCTCATGGGTGGGGCACAGCACAACTTCCATCCTTGTTCCAAATCCCCCCAAAACACTGCTTCCTTGTCTAGCCATAAAACCACAGGTACATAAGCGATATGTCAGAATGGAAAAAGGGTTGTAAAAATATTGCCACTTGTGCCATATTGAAAGGAAGAATTCTCTTTTTTTTCAGCACTATTGGGTTGGGCAAAAACTTTAAGTTTTTCATAAGATGTTATGGGAAAATCCCAATGAACTTTTTGGCTAACCCAATATACCTGTGGCTTCTCAGGTGGTGCTAGTGGTAAAGAACCTGTGTACCAATGCAGGAGACATAGAGATATGGGTTCGATCTCTGAGTCGGGAAAATCCCTGGAGAAGGGAATGGCTACCCATGCCAGCGGGGGCTTTCCTGGTGGCTCAGCAGTAAAGAACCCACCTGCCAGTGCAGGGGACGTAAGTGAGTCGGGTTCAAACCCTGGGTCAGGAAGATCCCGTGGAGGAGGGCATGGCAACCCACTCCAGTATTCTTGCCTGGAGAATCCCATGGACAGAGGAGCCTGGCGGGCTACAGTCCATAGTCACAAAGAGTTGGACACGACTGAAGTGACTACATACACAATACATATCTAGCCACTGAGGTTTCTGCTCAAGGTAAAGTTAAAGCAGCCTCCCCCTACAAAGAGGCAGTTATTCCTGCCTCCCCAGCTGCGCCCAGCTTTTTCGAGAAGAGAACACTGCTGGGACCTGAACCTAGGTTTTCTTCCCAGGACTTGACTCAGCTATCTGTGCATCTTCTGAACGAGCTGTATCCTGAATTGCAAATTCCCTGTATTTGTTTGAAGATACTAAATCACTCCAGTTGTAAATTACATTCTTTAGAGTGGGAGGCCCATGGCTTTCTAGGAATGATGCAGTTTGTAAGCATGAGTGAAAGGTCACAGATCCTCAGAGCCTCCTTAATGTCAGCCTTCCTGAGCGCCGTGCCTCCAATGAGCACTGCCTCAGTTAGTGGCCTCCGGCTGGGCTCAGGGCCCTTCCAGGGCAGCAGAAGGAAGCCCAGAGACTGCCCAGTTCAGCTCTCTCAGGGGACCAGAGGCATGACTGCCAGGAAGCAGAGAGCTGAGCTCGCACCAGGGAAACCAAACCCAAATGAGGTTATCTGGCAAGAAAGGGTCAAATTATACGGAATTTTTGGTATTGAGTATGGTACAATGCATTCTTCTCCTTAAGAAAAGCAGACCGCAAATACCCCATATTACATATTAAAAGGCTTTTAAAAAATTGTAGCTGGTTGATAAACGGATTTGAGTGGGAGGGATTAAGCACGGTAATGATGCTATAAACTTCTTATGGTCGTGTGATCTGGGCTTCTGTAAAAGATAATCCAGAGACCATTTTATAATTAAATTAAAAATTCAGTTCTTTTCACACAAACTGAGGCTAACCCCGTCTTCTAGAATCCTCCTTTATCCATCTGCTACTAGCCATAGAAGTAGACAGATTGACCTTTTTATTCTAGAATATTCATGTGCCAATATATATAAGGGGGCTTCCCTTGTAGCTCAGTCTGTGAAGAATCTGCCTATAATGCAGGAGACTCAGGTTTAATTCCTGGGTTGGGAAGATCCCCTGGAGGAGGGATAGGCTACCCACTCCAGTATTCTTGCCTGGGAAATCCCATGGACAGAGGAGCCTGGTGGGCTACAGTCCAAGGGGTCACAAGAGTTGGATATGACTTAGCCACTAAACCACTAATATACACAAGAAATCTGTAAAAATGATGAGACAAACTAAGTATGAGAAATACCACATTGACTGTATTTCTGTGAAATATTCTTGATAATTATTTTTCACTCATCCTTTTATCCATTTTAAACAGAGGGGTTGGAATAGAACAGCTTCTTTGCTCATAAGTGTGATTGATAAGGAAATGTAGCAGAATGTTTACAAAGCAGAAAGGCAGCACAGAGAACAGTGTCAGGTTCACTTACAGTCCAGGGTTCAAGTTTATTGCTGAGATCATAGTGAAAACTAGAACCCTGCTTTACATGTATCCTATCTATACTTGTCATTCCTTCGACCACCCAAAAAAGGAACCCACTAACATATTAACAGTGTAAGAAAGATAATGTGAAATCTAAGACTTTGGCAATAGCAAGAGGGTTGCTATGATCTCTCTCAAAAGATGAATAACCATTGTCCAACTTGCGCTGTGTGGAAATCTTTTCAAACTCTGACATTTCCAGCAGAGTCTGTTAGAAGTGTTGGTAAGTGGACAGAACTTTTTAAAATGTGCAGGTATGGACAGGGAGGTCTGACGTGCTGCAGTCCATGGGGTTGCAGAGTCCGACACACCTGAGCAACTGAACTGAACCAGCCAATAGATTAAGCACCTTGTAAGCATTATCTTCAGTTTTCAAACGATCCAGTTTTGTTATCCACCCCCCACCCCACATTTTACAAGTGAGATAACAGACAATTAGTAACACTGTTACTCTGAGTCACATAGTTAATAAGTATGGGAAGTAGGATTTGAATGTAGTTCTCTTTGACTCCAAACCCCATGCATTCAGTTCAGTTCAGCTGCTCAGTCGTGTCCGACTCTTTGAGACCCCATGAATTGCAGCACGCCAGGCCTCCCTGTCCATCACAAACTCCCAGAGTTTACTCAAACCCATGCCCATCGAGTCGGTGATGCCATCCAGCCATCTCATCCTCTGTCATCCCCTTTTCCTCCTGCCCCCGATCCCTCCCAGCATCAGGGTCTTTTCCAATGAGTCAACTCTTTGAATGAGGTGGCCAAAGTATCAGAGTTTCAGCTTCAGCATCAGTCCTTCCAATGAACACCCAGGACTGATCTTCAGGATGGACTGGTTGGATCTCCTTGCAGTCCAAGGGACTCTCAAGAGTCTTCTCCAACACCACAGTTCAAACCCCATGCGTACTTCTTAAATCACTGCACTGTTTTTGATGTAAGAGGAATATTTCTGAAAGAGGTGGGGGAAATAAACTAGACTTCTGGGGAAAAAAAAAGTGCAGGTATGTTTGTATGGCCTCTGCCTGTAAGTTTTCTGTTGGGGTCATGCGGACCCTAGAACGTGATGTGGCACCAACCAACACTGCTCGAGGGGTTTGATTTACCAAGGAGTATACTTACAAAAAGTTCCGGGGTTGTATTAGTAAAGAGATTCCTTTATGGAGAAATTCATGCTGAATTCCACTCACCTGGAAAATAACCTGGTGAAATTCTAGAGAAGAAGCTAATTTTCTTCATAATTGTTTTTTTCCCCCAATCAATCTATTTTTTTTTTCATTTTATTTATTTATTTATTTATTTTTTGTCATCCATTGATATGAATCAGCCATAGATTTACACATATTCCCCATCCCGATCCCCCCTCCCACCTCCCTCTCCACCCGATTCCTCTGGGTCTTCCCAGTGTACCAGGCCCGAGCACTTGTCTCATGCATCCCACCTGGGCTGGTGATCTGTTTCACCATAAATAGTATACATGCTATTCTTTTGAAATATCCCACCCTCACATTCTCCCACAGAGTTCAAAAGTCTGTTCCGTATTTCTGTGTCTCTTTTTCCTTTTTGCATATAGGGTTATCGTTACCATCTTTTTTTTTTTTCGTTACCATCTTTCTAAATTCCATATATATGTGTTAGTATGCTGTAATGTTCTTTATCTTTCTGGCTTACTTCACTCTGTATAAGGGGCTCCAGTTTCATCCATCTCATTAGGACTGATTCAAATGAATTCTTTTTAATGGCTGAGTAATATTCCATGGCGTATATGTACCACAGCTTCCTTATCCATTCATCTGCTGATGGGCATCTAGGTTGCTTCCATGTCCTGGCTATTATAAACAGTGCTGCGATGAACATTGGGGTGCACGTGTCTCTTTCAGATCTGGTTTCCTCAGTGTGTATGCCCAGAAGTGGGATTGCTGGGTCATATGGCAGTTCTATTTCCAGTTTTTTAAGAAATCTCCACACTGTTTTCCATAGCGGCTGTACTAGTTTGCATTCCCACCAACAGTGTAAGAGGGTTCCCTTTTCTCCACACCCTCTCCAGCATTTATTGCTTGTAGACTTTTGGATAGCAGCCATCCTGACTGGCGTGTAATGGTACCTCATTGTGGTTTTGATTTGCATTTCTCTAATAATGAGTGATGTTGAGCATCTTTTCATATGTTTGTTAGCCATCTGTATGTCTTCTTTGGAGAAACGTCTGTTTAGTTCTTTGGCCCATTTTTTGATTGGGTCATTTATTTTTCTGGAATTGAGCTGCAGGAGTTGCTTGTATATTTTTGAGATTAATCCTAATCAATCTATTATGGGAAATAAATCCAGGTAAAATATCCAGCTTGAAAATATTTGCCACACAGTTCCAGGACCATCCATGGATACCAAAAAATCCACAGGTGCTCAAGTCCCTTCTATAAAATGGCACAGTCAGCCTTCCGTATCATAGAGCTTGGCATCCACAGATCCAACGATCTGCAGAATGAATTTGATCTAGAGGACTGTTCCTTAGAGTCTTTTCTTTCCATAATTATATGTCTATAGCTCTTAATTTTCAATGTTCTTTCACATATGACATCACACCTAGATCTAGAAATCATAGTTCTCTTACAACTCGAGGGTCACTCTGCTTGCTTTTTGGCTAACCGCTCTTCTCTCCTTTATGTCTTCCCTGGTACTCCCACCTGGTACTGAGTCGCAGAGCCAAACTTCTAACTCAGAGTTTTTTCATTGTCACCTCCCTCCCTTAACACCTGCTCCCAGGGAGCTTTTAAAAACGCTTTCTACCCCCAAGAAACTAAATACTTCTTGTTGTTGTTCAGTCCCTAGGTCATGTTGGACTCTTCGCAACCCCATAGACTGCAGCACACCAGGCTTCCCTGTCCTTCACTGTTTCCCAGAGTTTGCTCAGACTCATGTCCATTGAGTCGATGATGCCATCCAACCATCTCATCCTCTGTCACCTCCTTCTCCTTCTGCCCTCAATCTTTCCCAGGATCAGGGTCTTTTCCAATGAGTCAGCTCTTTGCATCAGGTGACCAAAGTATTGGAGCTTTAGCATCAGTCCTTCCAATGAATATTCAGGGTTGATTTCCTTTAGGATTAACTGGTTTGATCTCCTTGTAGTCCAGGGGACTCTCAAGGGTCTTCTATAGCACCACAATTCAAAGCATCAATTCTTCGGCGCTCAGTCTTCTTTATGGTCCTGCTCTCACAACCGTACATGACTACTGGAAAAACCATTGCTTTGACTATATAGACCTTTGTTGGTGAAATGATGTCAAATGAAATACTAAGAAAGAGGATTTTGTTAGGGTTGTGTTTTGGAGGGCCACAGACCATTCTAACATCCAGTTTTCATCCTGTTGACATGGCATACTCTAATTCAACTGAGGAAACATCCATTATGGAGCATCTCCTAGGTGCCAGGTCTGTGCTGAGAGGTGGGGATACTCTGTCAGTTACAAAACCTTCTTTTTTCTTTCAGAACTTGAGAAAAAAAGAGGATCAGTGATCCCATACTTCAGGTGAAGAAACTGAGGCTTAGGAGCTTGTGTGTTACAGGTGATCACACAGCTCGAAAAGGACACAGCTGGTATCCAAACTCTGGTCTCCTGATTCTGAATTGTATGCTTTCCTGTGGATCCATTATGACCCATTCTACCTTTTTCTTCTGTCAGGCTTCCTCTGTATATTATTTTAAAATTCAATTTCATATATTTGGAGCAACAGGGCACCAAGTTTTGACATTTGCAAAAGTTTTTTTTAAAGTTTCTGTTCTTTTATTTGCTCAACAGTTATTGAGCACCTAACATCTACCACTTACATGCAGCTAAAGGCATGCTCTTCTGGGCATCAGGTGCTGGGCCACGTTTATTACATGCATCAAGTTATTTACTCCCAATAACCCTATGAGGAGAGCTATTTTTATTCTTATAGGTACATGAACTGAGGTTTGGGCAGGGCTGGAGTTCAAACTCAGATATCTGGACTTCAAAGCTGGACCTCTTGAGTGCCACTGTGCATCTATTTAATCCCAGGCATCAAGGGGGCTCTAATACACAGCACAGCCCCCTACTTACAGACACACAAATTAATTATATCATAGGGCTGTGAATGCAAAAGGGAAAATCTTATGACTGCTGTCCTCTTGGATACTATGTAGAGTTTGAAAGAGTTTTTCAGGAGTCACCTGGGAATCTTGTTAAAATTCAGACTATGCTTTGATAGCTCTTGGGTAAGGTCTGAGAGTCTATCCTTCTAAAACTTCTAGGTGGTCTTCCCAGGTGGTTCAGTGGATAAGAGTCCTACTGCCAATGCAGGGTTTGATCCCGGGTCCAGGAAGAGTCCACATGCCGGGGAGCAACTAAGCCCATGTGCCACATGCGACTACTGAAGCCTGGGCACCCTAGAGCCCATGCTCCACAACAAGAGAACCCACTTGCAATGAGAGGCCCGGGCGCTGCAACAAAGAACAGCCTGCACTCACTGCAACTAGGGCAATACCACGTGCAGCAACGAAGACCCAGTGCAACCAAAATAAATAAATAAATACTAGGCGATGCTGCTGCTGCCAATCCGGGGACCATATTTTGAGTTGCAAGGCAGGTGGTCTCTCCACTTCTGAGCTTGAGGTTTTCCTCGTAGAGTGAAATGGGCATGCCATTTAAACTCTAGGCCCTAATTTTATGGTTTTCTGTAAACTGCAGCTACTTAGAGTGTGACTGCTATGTGTAAAATCTCTTTACCAACTGTAAATTTCTAGGTAAATGGAAAATACTTGTGTTTATCATTATCACTATTAAATAGCTGAATTTGAACACATATCCCTCATCAACTAGGTCTGAGTATTAATTAGATAGCCAAGAAATATAAAAATAAAATCAACTCAAGGGAGATTCAATAGCTTAAATGGAACAGAGGAGAATGACTGAAAGAAATCTTGTTGATGTGGTCTCCTTGAAAGGGATGCGAAGGAATCCTTTGAGCAGGACACTTACTGGCCCTTCTGAAATATAATTCACTGCCTTTTGGGGGAGGGGCTGTAGTCTTTGATCTCAACAAACCCCACATTTTGACCACCACCTAAAGTTGGCAGCCAAGGGGAACAACACAAAAAATAAACTTAGTCTTTTGACCATAAGTGGAGGTTTTCCTGTTAGCTAGAGTAGAATCCTCGTATGTCATAGGACCTGCTGGAAGGATTTCAGGCTTTGTAGATATCACTTCATTTAATGCAGTGTTTAACAGTCTGAAGTCTTTAAAGTCTTTTGGATCCTAGAGATGCTTATTTTTTCTGCCTTATTGTTCCTCTCCATCCCACAAAGTCCTTCCTTTCTGCTCCTCAAGGGGACAGCCAAGGGTGAGCTGTCAGCTGAGCACACAGGAGCACCACGTGCTTGAAAACCAGGAGGCTGCTTAGATGACCCAACAAGCACTGCCAAATGCAAACAACAAGCTGAAAAAAAAAACTCCTTAGGACTCTAAAACTACCAAGTTTTTAGTAGGAAAAATTCCCAGGCCTCAGTTTTTCATCTAGAAAAATGAGATTCAATGAGATGACCTCCAAAGCTACATGCAGCTCTAAAAATAGTTGACCCTTGAACAAAGTGGGGGTTAATCCAAGTATAATTTACAGTTGGCCCTCCACATCCAAGGTTCTTCTGCATTCAAGGATTCAACCAACCAGGGTCCACGCAGTACTGTAGTATTTACTATTCAAAAATCTGTAAGTGCAAGTGGACCCATGCAGTTCAAACCTACATTGATTGAGATCAGTTGCACTATGATACTACTTGGCGTAAAGAAAAGCACACAGCGAGTTAGGCACTGATTTTGTGAGATGATCTCTAATAGAACATACTGATGACGCTAGATTGAAAGATGTGTAGAACACACTTGCCTGTGTTTGCTCCCACCAGGAGCGGGAAGGCATCCCAGGGCCGTGTCTCCAGAGTCCAGAAGCAGTGACACTATGGCCCAGTCAGGGGAAGGCTCTGTTCATCATAAGCCCCTCTGCAAGCACCATCTGGCATTAACGACGGTACCAGGGCCACAGGACAAAAACAGCAATGATTCTTACCCCTGGTCACAAGTGTTGATGTTTGGCCTTTTCACGTTTTCTAGCACTTGGCTAGTCTTGTAGAAGGGAATGCCCTTTGCACCATGGGATGCAGGCTTTCTTGTCTTGCCTGTACTGTGTGTGTGGGCGCACAGTACAACTCACTGCTGGACTGGGTCAGAGGTTCTGCTTTTCCCATGTTTTCACTTCTGTCTAACAGGATGCAGTATATGACATCGCTGCATCTCAGCCCAAGCTGATTGGTAGAGAGAGGACTCAGTGCCAGGCACAGGGGAAAATGAGCAGAGAAGGGTTTCCGAGTGCATCCTTTATAAGATGCATCTGCCCTGCTAGAAATCCCTCTGCTTTCTATTCTGACCAGCTGCAACGGCATTCTCCACATATTAAGTCGAAGTGTGAATCTTATCACCGCTTCTGTCCATTACAATCTGACTCAATTAATTTTATGTGCTAGTGGGTTATCAAAACTATATATTTTCCTCATGTTTTAAAGAATGTATGAATTCTCCAGAGGAGAAGAAATACAGTTCTCAGTGCATTTTCTATTGTACTTTATTCTGAGAAAGCTGGATTAACAACCACTTTTCAGCACACTAGGATGTCTTGTGGGAAAAGAATAAGTTAAAAATAAAAATCCCTTCCTCATTGATGGGTAGGGGCCACAGGTGAGCAGAACTGGGATGAGAACCGGCTCCCTGGATAATGTTTCACATGACTGATCACTGGGACTTCTCTGGTGGTCCATTAGTTGGGTGTTTGCCTGCCAGTGCAGGGGACACAAGTTCGATTTCTGATTTGGGAGGATTCCACAGGCCACAGGGCAACTAAGCCCGGGAGCCACAGTAACTGAAGCCCATGTGCAGAGAGCCCGTGCTCCGCAACAAGAGAAGACTGAGCGCTGCAACTAGAGAGTAACTCCTGCTCACTGAAACTAGAGAAAGCCTGCACGCAGCAAGGAAGATCCAATGCTTACCCTGAAGTAGATAAATAAATAAAAATTTAAACATAAATTAAATGACTTATTATTAATAAAAACTATAAGGATGAAGTTATGCCTAACTTGCAAAGTTTTAAGAGAAGGTCCTTATTTGAACAGAGACAACTTTTTTTTTTTTCCTGGTGGCTCAGATGGTAAAGAATCTGCCTGCAATGCAGGAGACCTGGCTTTGAACCCTGGGTCAGGAATATCTCCTAGAGAAGGGAATGGCTACCCACTCCAGTGTCCTCGCCTGGAGAATCCCATGGACAGAGGAGCCTGGTGGGGTACAGTCCAT
Organism: Cervus canadensis; assembly: GCF_019320065.1. Taxonomy (NCBI): domain Eukaryota; kingdom Metazoa; phylum Chordata; class Mammalia; order Artiodactyla; family Cervidae; genus Cervus; species Cervus canadensis. The sequence continues at coordinate 37,448,196 of NC_057408.1, forward strand.
GGGGTCACAAAGAGTCGGACAAGACTTAGCAACTAACACTTTCATTTTCTTTTGTCTTAACTCATTTACTTTTTTTTTTCCCATTTATTTTTATTAGTTGGAGGCTAATTACTTTACAATATTGTAGTGGTTTTTGCCATACATTGACATGAATCAGCCATGGATTTACATGTATTCCCCATCCCGATCCCCCCTCCCACCTCCATCTCCACCTGATCCCTCTGGGTCTTCCCAGTGCACCAGCCCCAAGCACTTGTCTCATGCATCCAACCTGAGCTGGTGATCTGTTTCACCCTTGATAATATACGTTTCGATGCTGTCTCTCGAAACATCCCACCCTCGCCTTCTCCCACAGAGTCCAAAAGTCTGTTCTGTACATCTGTGTGTTTTGGGAGATGTTGCTGAAGACTCTTTATCATCTCTCCTACTGTTCACATCTGGAATAATTTTAACTGACTCTTAACGTTTTCATCTCTAGAACCTCTACTCATGAGCATTAGTAACAAACATCTGTATAGTTTTTCCCGATGGAGAAATCAAGGTGTAAAACCCAACCAAAGTCCTACAAAATTGTTAATATAGTAGAAAAATAAATGTTCAAGGTTAGTAACAAGGTTTTTTTTTTTAAACAAACACCCTAAATGTGAAAAACGAACCACCAAAATGCTTTCAGATTCTAAGAGCAACCCTTAGAACACCACTAAGCCTCCCAAGAATATATTGTTAAAAATCTCTCTTCACTGGGATGGGCCAAAACCCCCATGGGAAAGTATGATTCAAATGAACTTAAGCTTGATGTCACAGCATGTAGAACACACAATCGTTCTAGTCATCCTGCATGGCTCAGATGCATCAGGTTGCTCAACAGGGTACACTCTGAAGGCGTCAAATGACTTGCAAACTCCACCCAAGGTCCAAAGTCTGGGCAAACTACCATGAATCGTATCACAGACACTCAGATAAGCAGTTTAGGACAGAGAGACAACCTTGTACACGCTTCCCCAAGGGGTAGACCTGACTTTGACTTAGGATTCCTCTGGAGTGGGTGTCCATGGTGACGGGGATGTATAGCGGTAGACTCTCGGGGCCGGAGGACGGGGAGCCACACGCTCTTGAATATAATTATACTCTGGTGATCTGTGTAGCTAATTGTAAGAGCAGTTGGTAAGCAGTACCAGGAGCCTCTTGTTCTTTTCAGATATGAGGAACAATAGCCCTGCAGGACAGATGTTTCTTGTTTCTGGGTACAATCTGACTCCAAAGCCTTTGATCAGTCTCCCACGACTTCAAAACAGCAGCCTCCAAGGCTCAGCCTCCCTCCAGCAGACTGTCCATCCCCGAGTTCACAAAACACTCCTTCCACAGTGAAAAGACTTGGTGGTTCATGAATCTAGTGAAAGCTCCCCTTGGTTCAGGTGTTCCTTAGTTCTAAGGTGAGTTTAAAAACGTCAGTATCAATGCACCTGCACTTTGCCTACAACTTAAAAACACACATTTGAAAAGAAAAATCAGTAGCAGGCAGATGAAATTTGTCACAGATGAGATGCAGGATGGGGGAGAAAAGTCCATCCTGAGTTTTTTTTGGCCACACCTTGCAGTATGTGTTACTAGTTCCCTGACCAGGGATAGAACCCCCACCCCTGCAGTAGAAACGCAGAGTCTTAACCATTGGGCCACCAGGGAAGCCCCATCCTGAGATTCTTCCAGATGCAAAAAATGTGAATGTTTTTTAAAATGGAAAAATGACCAGTGGTATGAATCAAGACAAAACTATTGTAACACCAGTCAGAATCAGAAGCAGCTTTGCAGCATTTCACTATTGTCTTTCCTATCACCTACTGTGGGCTTCCCAGATGGCGCTAGTGGTAAAGAACATGCTTGCCAACACAGGAGACATGAGACTATGGGTTCTGATCCCAGGGTTAGGAAGGTCCCCTGGAGAAGGAAATGGCAACCCACTTTAGCATTCTTGCTCGAAAATCCCATGGACAGAGGAGCCTGGCGGGCGACGGTGCACAGGGTTGCAGAGAGTCAAACATGACTGAAGCGACTTAGCTCTCACATACACAGCACATCACCTACAAGCGTCTTGTATCTCCTTCCAGCAGATAATCACTATTTCTATCTCTCACTAAACACTGACCCAAACCTGCCGGCTGCTCCATCTTCACACCAAGTGTAAAGCACGATTCCTCTCAGAGATGTTGGTGTTTAAAAGATACCAACATTTTAGGCAAAAGAAATAAAGTTCCAGCAGTAGACTTTTAGAAAGTACTTGCAGAGAAGCATCACCTGCCCCATGAGTTTTCCGTCATAAAAACTTGCAACAGAAACAAACAAACAGACAAACTGAACAGAATGGGAACCCCCGAACTGCAGGCCAATGTCCAAGAGAGTCCTACCTGAGCACCCTGTTTCCCAGCAGGAAGAAAACTTGTCTTCTGCATTTCTTCATCTATGAAAGCAGGGGGGCTAGAAAATGATGAAAATTCCAAATAGAAAGCTCTTACGTATCAAGAGCTACTCGAGGACCCAGGGACTGGCAATGACTACAAGTCCACCACCATCTCCAGCCAGAGACGGGGGTGGGGTGTGAGGGGAACGAAAACGCAATCACAAGGATCCACCTATCCCAGCCTATCCTGGATGGGTGGGCCAGTGGGAGGTGGTGGGAAGGGGTGGTTAGGAGATTAGGAAAGGCCTTCCTGAACAATGCTCACTCATAACAACCAACACCTGTGGATCTCATTAAAGGACAGATTCTGATGGAGAAAGTCCGGGGTGGAGCCTGAGCTTGGGCACTTATAAGATGTTTCACTGGTCAGTGGAGCACACTTGGAGGGGTGGGGCCCTAAAAGGATTAACAGCTGAGCTAAGACAAAGGCTAAGCATAAATAACTGTCATCCTAGGCAGAGGGCAGGGCAAAGATAGGAAGCTAGAAGCACTGTTGAATATGGGAAATGGCATTCAACAAGCTAAGGGAAATTTTTAGGTGCAATATTGTTGAATGTAAATGCAGACAGTAAGAGCTCCATGCAAACATACAAACAGATTTGCCAGAGTTGCATGAAGGTGGTTAGATGAGGAGTGTTTCCCCTCACGCCCCTCCCTTATCTTTTTCAGACTCTCAGTAATGAATTTATTAAAACAACAAAAAAACTGAGTTTCTCCTCCATGGGCTGGGTAGAGGGGAGAACTCTGCCCTGGGGTGTCTTAACAAACTGACCATGAAGCTTCTTTCTATCTGGGATTATGTGATTGTTTCAGATACAAAGCTACTTAATAACCGATAACAATTATAGAATGAATGTGCTAATTGTGACATAAAAACATGTTTTTGAAGGAATAATATTTTCTTTAAAAAGCTAATTAAAAATATTAAAGCATGTTTTTTATAACCCGTTAGTAAATTTTTCCTGGGAAAAAGTGCAAGAGGATTGTATAGAATGCAGGCAGAAAAAAGCCTTGTATCATTTGATTTCACAGAGCCCTGAGTGGTAACCTGATGAGGAATTCATTGTTCGGTGCCCCCAGGACACATTGCTGACTCCAACCAGGAGGAGAACTTTCAGTTTCTGAGGTGCAGAGGGGAGAGTTATGGTTGCCAAGGTCACAGAGCCTCAGGTTGCATGTCTATGAGGTGTGTATGCAATGGCTCTGTAGATGGGACTGTTAAAATTACCATCATCTTTGTTCCAAATCAAATGGGCTTCCCTTGTGGCTCAGTGGGTAAATCCGCCTGCAGTATGGGAGACCTGGGTTCGATCCCTGGGTTGGGAAGATCCCCTGGAGAAGAGAACAACTACTCACTCCAGTATTCTGGCCTGGAAAATTCCACAGACTGTATAGTCCATGGGGTCGCAAAGAGTCAGACACGACTGAGTGACTCGCACTTTATTCCAAATCAGGCGTGTTGTGGGAAACCATATCATGTAATCTTCAGTCAACTGCCAGCCCTAGCTGAAGCAGGACACAAAACAAATCTTAAGACCACATCGCCGTACACAATACAGTCATCACAAAGACCCTCTCCCCACATTTTATCTGGGGTAAACACACATCCCAGGTGATGCTAATGCTGCAGGTCTTGGCCCTCACTTGACCAACAAGGCATCACTGGGGCCACCTGAGATTGAACTTCGATCATCAGTGTCCTTGTGGGCATGGTTGATGGGTTTTTCCTGTTACTATACTTGAGCTGACAATTCACCTGTTAAAGTATCTATTTTATTGAAAGGTCTGTGAAAGAATAGAAAGTACCTTAAGATATCTCACAAATAAGATACCTTTCAAGATTCTTATGAGAATCTTGTGAGACAGTTTCAGACTCCACTCTTATCTGACAGCTGAGAAAACTCAATTTGAGGGATGGTGATGAAGGATGTTAAAGTCTCCCAAATTACCTAGTCGGTCAGCCACAGAACTGGTTGTAGGCATCAGGCCTTCTGATGTTCTCATGCCAATTCCAGAATTCCTTCTAGCATACAACCCTGTAACTTCTAAAAAACAAGCAGGCAACTATAAAGGGAGGTTTTTGAACTCCAGAGGCATTAAGATCTACGAAACCTTTTAAATTACTTTTTAAAATTTAGATTTTCATAAGAGTAGTTTGGAATTTGCCATAGGTCCAAACTGCATGTCCTTTGTTCAGTTTTAGAGGAACCTAGGAATACTATGAATGCATGGTGTTGGCATATAATTATTCTTAAAATTTTTTTTAATTGGAGTATAATTGTTTTATACTGTTGTGTTAGTTTTGCTGTACAATGAAGTGAATCAGCAATATGTATACACATATCCCCTCCCTCTTGAACCTACCTATCACCTTATCCCCATCTCAAGCCCCTAGCTCATCACAGAGCACCAAACTGAACTGAAATATTCTTATGTAAGTTGTAGTATATGAAGTAAAAAGGCACAAAAAGATTTGCTGGTGATTTGTAGGTTCTTAAGGACAACCCATGGAGAAGGCAACGGCACCCCACTCCAGTACTCTTGCCTGGAAAATCCCATGGAAGGAGGAACCTGGTAGGCCGCGGTCCATGGGGTCGCTAAGAATTGGACATGACTGAGCGACTTCACTTTCACTTTTCACTTTCATGCATTGGAGAAGGAAATGGCAGCCCACTCCAGTGTTCTTGCCTGGAGAATCCCAGGGATGGGGGAGCCTGGCCGGCTGCCATCTATGGGGTCGCACAGAGTCGGACACGACTGAAGTGACTTAGCAGCAGCAAGGACTACCCAGAATGTTATAATAGGTTGTTGAATTAGTTTCAGTGAGAGACTTTTTTAAACTTATATTTATCTTATTTTGTTACATATGCTTATTATGAAACAATATTAGAAATGGTCATTTAGGATTTTCATATGAATAAAATAGAAATACAGTAATTCCCTACCTTGAAGATACTGGATCAAAGGAAACGATTCCTAATGTGTTAAAAGAGACAGTTTGTTAAGGATTACTGCAACATGACATTAAATATAAAGACCAATTTATGGTGAAAAAGTGGATCCTTCAGCTCAGGACTTCTCAAACTTTAATATCTATATGAATCACTTATGGCTCTTGTTAAAGGGAAGATTCTGATTGAGAAGGTCTGGGGTGGAGCCCAAAACTCTGCCTTTCAAGATATCCCAGGTGATGCTGATACTATAGGACCTGGGACCTCACTTTAGCAAGGCATCACTGGAATCACCTGAGGGTGAACTTCAATCGGCAGTGTCCTGTGGACGTGGTTGATGGGTTTTTTCACGTTACTCTATGTACCTATGAAAGTATCTATTGAGAGGTTTGCAAAAGAATAGAAAGTACCTTAAGATATCTTATAAATAAAAAACGTTGCTGACTTCCCTGGTGGCAAAGTGAATAGGAGTTTACCTACTAATGCCAGGGACACTGGTTGGATTCCTGGTCTGGGAAGATCCCACAGGCCAAGGAGCAACGAAGCCCAGGAGCCACAACCATTGAGCCTGTGTTCCACCCCGCATGCTGCAACCACTGAAGCCCAGGGACTGACAGATGTTGCTCTGCAGCAAGAGAAGCCACCACAAGGAGAAGCCTGGGCACTGCAGTGAAGATCCAGAACAGCCAAAAATTAAATAAATGAATAAAATTATTAAAAAGTTGCTAATTTTCTAAATCTGGCTTTACTTTTTATTTCCCTTCTTAAGTAAGCAAAAGGTGCACAAAACTTCTGATAGTGGCTTGATTTTTCTCTTTAGTAGGTAAAGGCAACTCAGATATTTTATTATCCTCAGAAATACAGTTGCAGATCACGTATTTTATAGACCAGGAAAGCTAGTCATATTGAGATTATGGGATAAAAGTAGGATTGTAAGATTTAGGGGAAAAAAGAAAACAAAACAAAACTTCAATCAACCACCATCAAAAAGATGGGATACATCTGAATTTTACATAAAAGATTAATGTTTTCCATATGAGTATATCCCATGCAATATATGGGATATACTTAGACTAAAAACAAAAAAACAACCTTGTTCATCTGAAAATCAGACCTAATCGGGGTTCCTGTATTTTATCTGGCAACCATTGCTAAAAACATACCCTAGATTCTAACTTACATGTAAGTGCTAGGAGAGCAGATGCTGGGGTGGAGAATTAACAGACCCACTGACAGCGTTGTTTAAACATCCCAGCTGCACAGGGAATTGTTTTCTGGACTTGCCAGTACCGCATGGAGCACTTGGCTATTACTGCCTTGATTTATGGGAACTTCTTTTGGGAGATTTGTGCCCTGAAGACCACCCTTTAAAAAAAAAATTATGATATATGATAAGTTGGAAGTAAAGCTAACAGGAGTCTTGTATCAAAAGCTTGCTTTCTGGAGAAGAACGAGGTGGCAAAAAGCAGGAAGGTTTTTCTTCTAGCTCCCTGTCTTTTTTTCTTCTGGAGATGCTGAGTGGGAAAGTGAAAACAGTGAGACTCATGAGAGGTGATTCTTAATACTCCACATTTTGGCAGGTTGATTGGATTTAAGATTATCTTTGAAGAAAGGAGGTATAAGGTGGTTGCAGGCACTCTCACACTCTTGCTTATTGGTTGCTGAAAGCTGACTTGACTAACTTATAAAGAGGGCAATTTAGTCTTCTGATGAAGAAGGAATTCATGGGGCCTGAACTCGATCTCAGGCCTGTCCGTGCTGGCTGTGCTCGACTGCCTCTCCAGTGGACTCTGAACTCTCTGCTTAGTGCCTGTGAGGACGACAATGGAAGGATAAGACCCCCTCCAGACAGAGGAATCCTGAACATCACATCCAGGCTACTCATTGCCTAAGAGGAAGCATACCGTAATCACACCTGTCTCCGGACAGGTCATAAACTTTTTCGCATCTGTCAAGATGTAATCACAGGCTTATCGATTATTAACTGGTTGGAATGTAACTGCGGGCTTATTGACTATTGACTGTTTAAGACACGTACACATGGGGCAAGTGGTGTGTTAAGACACGTACACATGGGGCAAGTGGTGGGTTAAGACACGTACACATGGGATAGGGGTGGGTTTAGACACGTACGCATGGGGTATAAAAGATTTTCACAAATGCGGGACGGGGTCCTTGGCTAAGAGGAGACTCTGCCTTGGGCCCGCCGGCGTAATAAACTGCACTCCACTATCTGCATTGTCCTTCTGAGTGAGTCTGTTTCCCGGAAAGCGTGGCTATAACATTTGGTGCATTGGCCGGGAAACTCCTCACTTTGAGGAGACAGGTCTCATTTGAGGCCACCCCGAGGCTTTGTGGCTTGAATCTCCTAGAGGGGGGAAGGCGCCTCGCCCCTCTGGAAGAATTCAGCCTTTCAAAGCCCGGTTTCTTCGCTTTGGCAGGTAGTGGACGGCAGCAGGGAACTGAGCGCTCAGGTGAGGAGGAGCCCACCCAGCAGGGTGGAAGAGGGGGCCTGATCACCCCCCTGGGAGGGACTAGAAGGAGCGGGGACCCACAGGAGCCTGGAATAGGCAGGCAGCGATTGCTTGGTACATAGGTCGACGAGCGTGCTGGGGTTTAGGAAGGAAATTTGTGAAGAACCTTTAGGAGGTGTGTCCACGCCGTCTCAGGAAAAATTATTACCAAGCGATCACCAGGGGATTTTTAGGATAGGAAACTGGTCCTTGTATGCTCGTATTCTGCCCTCCCCCAGGAGGTGTCCCGTCTGCTGTGAAATTCTTGACCCCCACCCCGGAATTGTTAGGCTAGAAGGAGGGGGAAACAGAAGTGAGTATGAATTGGCTTTTCCGGAGATGGCCTGGAACATGAGATATTTAACCCATCTGTGTTTTCATCCGCACCTGATCAGGCCCACCAAGGCAGAATGGACTTTAAGGGAGAAACAGTCTCGGACCATGTGATGTTCTGGTTCAGCTGTGCTGACCAGCAGGTGAAGACACGCTGATCCCCCTTCTCCCTCTGGGATATGGCAGGTAAGGCTCTTCTCACCCCAATTAAGAAGGAGGCAGAATGGCAATTTAAGTGTCACTGAGTGGAAATATCAGAAGTACATAGGGTACTGAGAACTTCGTAGACAGAACGAAAAGAAAAAGTAGAAGAAGGTCTGAAAAGGTAAGCAAGATGGGGGAAAGTGAATCTAAGGCAACTGTATCGGAGTGCATGATTAAAAATTTTAAGAGGGATTAGGAGGAGACTATGGGGTGAAGATAAAGCCTAACTGCCTCCACATACTCTGTGAGGTCGAATGGACCCCTATGGGAGCAGGATGGCCACCAGAGAACACCGTAAACTTAAAGTCACAAGAGAGCCAGGACACCTGGATCAATATCCATCTATTGACTCATGGCTAGGGTTAGCTTGAGACCCTCCTACTTGGACAAGGTTCTGTATCCAGAAGGGAAAGGGAAAAATATTAAGGGCACAAAAATTGACTGATGATAAAAAAGGAAATCCTACAGGATTTGGACGGGGATGACCTGACCCCTCCCCCATGCTGGATAATGACACGCCTGCCTCCCAGTGCTTCACCAGGACCGGAGGCCTCCTTACTGCCCGATCCAGGGCCAGGTGAAGTTTCTGCAGCACCGCTGCTCCTCCGCCAGCTTTCCCGGAGTTCGTAGAGCCGCCGTTTGGGCAGGCTCCGATCCCGGTGACAAAAGCCTCTGGCCAACACTTCCAGGATCCCGCTCCAACCGAATCGCCCAAGCTATACCCGCCTCTCCCGGTGAGTACTGACAAGAAGGGGAGGGAGACGTTGGAATTAAGCAGAGACCGCGCTCTGCCAGAGAGCTGGAGGGAATGAAAGAGAACAGACAAGAGACTTACAGTGCAAGCTGCTGCTCTGGGAAAGTCTAACTCGGGCCCTCCAGAAAACCTCATCTGCCCCAGGGACAGGACAGTCCCTTCAGCCGGTCCCAAGGGAAGCCCTGGGCCCGTTACAGCCAAACCAGTGTGACCGGTGCCGAGCTTTTGGCCACTGGAAGAATGAATGCCCTAAGGCAAGGAGGGAAGAGGAAGCTCCCGCAGTTGTGGGGCTTGCTGACTTGGAAATTGACTAGGGCTGCTAGGGCTCCGAGATATTAGGTCCCTGAGAGCCCATGGTGACCGTAAAAGTGGGGGACCAAAACATTGACTTCATGGTGGATACAGGAGCGGAACTGTCGGTAGTAACAAAACCTGTGGCACCACTGTCCACAAAGACTGCCGCTGTTACTGGGGTATCGGGAGAAGAGATGACTAAATCGTTTTGCCAGCCCAGAAAATGTCAGATGGGGGGGGGGCACCAAGTGACATTCCTGAGTGCCCAGTACCCCTGTTGGGAGGAGACTTGCTCTCCAAACTAGGAGCACAGGTGACTTTCTCCCCTGAGGAGAGGCCCACCTTCTGGACGGACTCTATGACTTATTTGCCCTCTCTCTCAATACCAACCCAAGATGAGTGGAGGTTGCATGAGCCTCTAAAGGCAGAACCGGGTGGGCCAGAAGAGCATGAGGGAGCTAACTCAATTATTCCCTGAGGTCTGGGTGGAAGACAACCCCTCCTCCCCCCAGGCTGGCTAAACATCACGCCCCAGTGATAATGGAACTCAAACCAGGCACCATCCCGGTTAGAGGGTGCTGGTACCCGCTATGGATGGAGCCTGAACCGGCATATTGCCCCACATCAATAGATTGAAACAAACAGGCATTCTAGTAGAGTGCCAATCGGCTTGGAATACGCCAATCCTGCCAGTCAAAAGGGAAGGAGGACAGGACTATAGGCCTGTACAAGATCTCAGGCTAGTCAACCAGGCTACTGTGACTTTACATCCCACTGTTCCAAACCCCTATACCTTGCTTAGCCTCCTCCCGCCGAGGACTAAAGTTTACACTTGCCTAGATCTCAAGGATGCCTTCTTCTGCATATACCTCGCCCCAGCATCACAGCCATCGTTGCCTTTGAATGGGAAGATCCAGTCGGGAGCACCAGATAACAAAGGCTAACTCCACAGCCATCTTTGGGGAAGCCTTGGCTTCTGATCTGGACTCATTCCGTCCGGAAGAGTATGGATGTCAGCTCCTACAATACGGGGATGACCTGCTGCTGGCTGCCTGAGACCAAGAAAAAATGCTGGAAAGAGACAAATGCACTGCTCCAGCTGTTGATGGAAGCAGGTTACCGGGTGTTGAAAAAGAAGGCACAATCTACAAAGAGGAGGTAAGGTATCTGGGGTTTGTTTTAAAGAAGGGCTCAAGGTTCCAGACCCTAATTGGGTCCTACATACTGATGGCACTAGCCTGATAAAACAAGGACAACAGCTGTTGGGTTAGCCAGAGCAGAAGGGGCCATCAAGACTGAAAAGAGATGGTGGGAATTGTCAAGTGACAAATTATTGGTACCGGAGGAGCTGGCACACACTCTGGTAAGCCAAACACACCAAGCGACCCACCTAGGCCATGCTGCCTGCTCTCAGGTTAATGCTGCCTCTCGGGTATTCAGACAAAATCCTCTGGGTATTCAGCTAAAAGGCACACTGCCCCTTGAACACCTGGGAGTGGACTTCACTGAAATGAAACCTCACTGACACTACCATTACCTGCTGGTCATGATATGTGCATTCTTGAGATAGGTAAAAGCTTTTCCTACCTGGA